>NW_010560959.1:0-20035 GCF_000687285.1 Phaethon lepturus | reverse complement strand
GGCTGGGGAGCCTTCTGCTGGCTGGCTGGTGTACTGTGGGCAGCAGCAGGCCGGGGCCGAGCAGCGTGTTCATAGTGACGGTAATTAACGTTTCCAGACAGCTTTGAGGTCCTAATAAGGGGTGCTATATAGCGTAATTTTGTTGCTAGTTGGACATAGTGTAAGTATTGTTTTGGATCATCTCTCCAGGCAGGCCTCTGGGGGATGTTCTGGTATTTGAGATGGAGGAGAGGTGTTGCAGGTACAAAGGAACATGCTGCAGGTAATGAATCCGACTTTTAGGAATACGCTGCTGGAAAAATATGTAAACAAACCATAAATTTCTCTCTTTCTCTAATTTCCACTTCCATCTATTATAAATAAAAGAAAATTATCCAGGCTGCTTACTTCTATTTTAACGTTAATTTGTGCTCTTTCGACATACAGCTTCCCCCTACTCACTGGAAGATTTCTTGATAACAGTCCATTAGTGGCTTTCATGGTAAAACTGGAAATGCTTATGTTGAAATAAAACTTACAGGTGAGCTGTACAGTACTGAAATAACCCTTTTCTGTTCATTTCAAAGGAGCTTTTCTTTGAGAAAAAATACTGTTCCCAGAAAGCACATTTTAATTCTCTGGATTTTAAGCAAAAGCAAGTCCTGAAGGTCTGTTAGAGGTCTTTGATCTTTCTTTTGTACATACGAAAAAGAGAAGTAAGGTTAATTACTACCAATTTAACCTTCTAAATCTTAAGCATTGCGTTTTGCATTTATGACACTATTTTTCACTGTGGAGCCTGGCAGCCTGAAATCTGCTATTTCCTATTCTACAGCTTCCTCAAAATTTGATCAGAAGTGTGTAATAATAACCACAATTGTCTATGTAATTCAGTATTTTTCCAAAGGTTGATAATAATCTTTTCTCCTTACATAAAATGAGGATAATACATATATATTGTGATTTGCATAAGGCACAGAACAGACTAGTACCAGAGCCAGAAATAGAACCTACGTACATGACGCTTCACTTGGACCTTCTGATCTCAGAAGCTCATGCTTCCTCTTGTAGTCACTAATCCAGCAACGCATTCAAGAACAGTGGTCTGATTAAAATCCATTAGACTACTGGGGTAGCACCTGACCTGCAGTTACTGAAATTGGCTATCCAGCTTGTGCTTACTGTTTAGGGATCTAAAAAACTCTTCTAGAAGTGCTTATGATTCCTGTGTGAAACCAGAGAGAGGTGTCTGTGAAGTCCTGCAGAGGGAGATGCTGTCTTCCTAATTAATTGCTTAAACTTTTCTAAACTTAGACAGAATCTTCCTTGAGAAACATTTAGTGGGTTTACCATTCTCTTTTTAATACGGGAGGACCTCAATCTCTTTAGGAGGTCACTTCATTTTTCTCCTAAAGGTTAGGCAAGAATTAGTCAAGGCTCTTAAGTAAGGTAGGTTAGATCCTATTTTAGGCATTTTTAGGGAAACAGAACAAAGCTCAGGGCTGCTATTCATGCCCAAAGTGCTTCATTGGGTCAAAGCCATAAAAGACAGTTAGCTGATAGAAACGAGAACTCTGTGGCGATGCTTCTTAACTATAACTAAAACTTAAGAAAAATTCTTTGGGGAAGAAACAATCAAACCTATCAAACAATTGACAGTGGTTAGACAAACCTCTGCCCTGTGCTTGACAAGGCTCTTCTAGTATTCATGCTATGCCTAACATAGTTGTATCATCAAATGATTTACCGTGTGGCTTTACGTACATGCTATCTTCACCACTTCGCTGTACTTCTTCTGTCACCTTTCCTCTACTTCAGTCCACAGGAGCTCCAACAGAGAAGAGGTCAAGAATCGTCACAGGAAACGCAGTGCCATCATTATAGCTCACTCACTGGCCATGCAAATTTTGTTTGTGCTAACTGCAGCCTTTCTAAGTGTGGCATAGATACTGCATATCCTGTTACAAATGTCACGCCAACAGCATCAGTGCAGTTGCAAGCTTTCTTCATGCACATCTACTGGGGCAGCTGTCCCCTGATGATCGGCGATGGACTGCTGATTTATAGAGGTGGAAGACCATTTTCAGAGCCTTTTATGGCAGGTCAGCACTGGGTCTGAAGCAGTAGTTGTCAATCTGGGCCCCAGTTGTAGTCAGAAGTGCTGATCATCACCCTCCTAATGTGTTAGGGGGATATTGTTCCATGAGACTAGTCAGTCCTGTGGTCAGGAGAGATCCTTTAGAATACCCAAATCCATCCTCCTGCCTGATCTGCATTGCCATCCCAATAAAAGCTAACACCCTGTTTCTGCTTTATCACATGGGTGTTGTTAGTTCAGGTATTGCTGATACCTACTCCCACTCTCCTACAGTGCTTACAATCTCCTTCATAGTCACAAGGTTTATAAGAATGTCAACTACAGCACCTTTAGGCAGAGAAATCAAGACCCCCCTGAAAGACTGGCTCACTGTTATCACAGAGTATGTCATCAGGCTTACCATAATCTGCAACACTGCACAGTCATTGCAGCACTACTCGTTCTAATTAACACTAGTTTTGAATGTAGCCCCAGCAGTGTTTGACTTTCAGGGGAAAAGCCCTGTCTGCCATTTATATGTGCTGCAATGGCAAGTCTTTGACCTCATGACTTCGGAGGAGAAAAACAGCTTAGGTTTGCCTGTGTTTGGTCCTGAATTTTTATTGCTGTTTGCCTGTGGTTTTTTTTTTCCCCGTGGCTCTTCGTAGGACCTAGCTTTCACTGGTTCCCTTATGAGTACCCTAAGATCTAAGCAAAATGGAGATTTTTGGTTCTTGGCTCACCAGGTGAATCACTCTAAGGGAAGCCTCAAGGGCATTCCCGCATCTAGATAAAGTGGAAGGTTGGGAATTTGGCTTTGAGGTTGTCTTCAAGGATAATGTAGATGCACCCTGTAGGAAATATTAGTTAATTTGCCTGTGATTGGGAGTCAGAAATTGTGGTTTTATTCCTGGTTCTATCACATGGGTATTACTGGAGGCAAGTTACTTTTTCTCACTGGGTTGGATCCTCAGTTGTGTAAGTTACAGCTAAAATTATACCAAAGGAGCAATGGCAGTTTATGCCATGTGGCCATCCAGTCCCCCTCAGTATGTTTTCCTATCTTTTAAAAAATAAGGTAATTATTTGTAATACTGTACTTGATATAATGTAAAACAATTCTGTATGAATTCCAAACCAAAATAATGGTTCTGAAACTTCAAAACCTTCTGTATTTAAAGTGTTCTTGAAGAATAGTAAGAATAATAAGGATCCCTAGGGCAATAGTGTGCTTCTCACTTTGCTGTGCACTGAAGTTTCACAGCCCTTAGCTGTCCTCACACACATCTGAGAAGTGAATTAACACCCTAAGAGTTGTGCTTTGTAAACGTTCCTTATTGTTTCATTGAATGAAAACATAAAGTTTCTTGCCTCTTCTACATCAAGTTTTTCACTTGTACTGAAATGGTCCACTGTGATTTTTTACCTAGTAGGGTGGGTGAAGCTCTGCACTAGCATGCAAGCTTTAATAACTTAGCATTCTTTCCAGAGGTGCTGGTGGATTTGTGTCAATGAACTGACTTCTCCCAAGGCTGTTGGAGCTTGATCAGCAATATTGTTCATGTAGCTAGCAGAGGAGATTCGATAGACCCGTGATTTTGTAATTTGTATTTCAGAGTCAATGGATGTTTTTGAGGCAGTGTATTTTCAGCATACTTTTAAAAAAGTTTATGTACGTAGTAGCATGCCCTTCTCTTCAGAACACTTTATTTTCCAACCTTTACTCCTAAAGCATGCTAAGGTCTCAACCAGGTTATGCCACATTTTGCTAGATGTTGCAAAAAACAGTGTAAAAACCCCCAACCCAACCCTCTAAATCCAAATCTAACTGTTCTATAGAAGAGGCAAAGAAAGCAGGCTAAGTGGGAAGAAAGGGAATGGAGAAACAAATCTGATATGTGCAATTAACTGATCAGGAGTAGAGATCATAGCTGGCCAACTGCCTAGCTGTTATCAAAACACATGTTTAGAAGTATTCCCTTAAGGCAACCCCAGCAAAACAATTTCTAAAAGATCATGAAGTTAGCTTCAACTAAAAAGAATGTTCTTATTTTAGACAAAATGATGTTTATAAATACTTACGACTCATCATAGCGAGACTGCAATCACATGACCACACTTCTGTCTTCAAACAGTTGTTCAGTTTTGCCCTTTATTTTCACTTTATAGTTCAGAATTTTCCCCATTTAAATAGTCTATCTCATAGATCTTATACAACTTCTCCCTTCCTCTTCCCTTTTTTCTGTCAATCTTAACCAGAATTGGCCCTCTTTCCCAGCCTTTTTTTCCCCTGCATGTAATCAAGAACAGACTGAGAACAAGTTTACTTACTTTTTTTTAAATCAGTGCTTCATTATAAATTGTTGTCTGAAACACTATTTTATGCCTGAGCTTTGATTCAGTGGCTGATTTAGTTAAGGCATAAACTTGTAGAAATGTAGTAGTCCAGATCCTCAGGTAATACTGGTAGTTTCCTGTGAGTTATATCAGCACAGACCTGCTAACAATACGATTCTACTTTCCCCGATTTGTCATTGCTTTGGCACCTACTTTTCAATACTACTACTTTTCAATACTACCTACTTTCAGTACTAATACTTTTCAATAGTTCAAATGTAGAAGCCCATACTGCCTGTATCAAATCCTATACTCCAAAGTACACATATTGCAAACACAAATCCAAGTTTCTGTGATGAGCAGTTTCAGTTCTGTATAGAATGACTGCAAGCTGTGGGTACTTATTCCCTCTGCAGTTAAGATCCACATATCCTAAAAAGTTGATAATTATCTTGAACAGTGCAAAAGGAGTAGAGAGTTGAAGTTTCTTTAACTTCATCCCTATAGCAAAGAGCTTGTATGCATGTCTTTAAGCAGGAGACAGTCAACAGGACTTAAGTGTATGCATATTTCTGAACTGGGGCCTAGCCCACGTGTTATTTTTGGAGATTCAGGCATAAAGAGCCTTTCCTCAGACAATGGTATAGTGACTGACTTGTAGAGCAAGCACTAGTGTAATTTTTGGTTGAGTTTCACCTTCTAGAGAAAAGCAGATTTATTTGAAGAAATTGAAGACAAGAAGATGCATGTATTGTCACCAGCCTTAAACAGGCAGCTGTGATAAATAGCACTATCATCATTAAAACAACACCTGAACAGAATCAATATCTCAGAAGAAAAAGTAACTAGATCTAATCCCTAAGCAATTGTCTGCAGCCCCAGTTGCAATGCATCATTTTTTCATGTATTCTACTTTGAAAGACAGGTTTGATTATTTTTCTTTTTTTTTTTTTTTCTGGTTATAGATGATAAACTATACTTTCCCCATATGATGTGATAGCAGCTGCATCCTACTGTCTGTAAGAAATCTTCCATATTAGCTACAGCCATAAAAATGCCAAAAGAATAAGGAAAAAGATAAACAAAAGAGCATAAGTTATAAAAAGAATCAGGCTCAGCTGATACTTGCTCCAGCTTTTTTAAAGCAGATGTTCTTCTGACATTCATCTCGTTTTAGTCTGGAGTTCTGTATCTAGTTTGACACACATTTCCTAGCTCATGATTTGTAAAGCTTTCATATATTTTCCCTAGGTACATGGCTGCTCTTTTCCCCACCTTAAAACTCTTTACGCTCTTCTAAAAAAACAGAGATATGAAAAAATAGTTTAAAACCACCTAAAAACAAGAGACTATAAAGACTGAGTGAAGATGACTCAGGAAAAGCAATCATGGGTTCTAATAATACATTCAAAGTAATAATATAAATGATGGGAGAACAGCTTTAAGATTTGGTTGGAAAGGGTTATGAAGGTGTAACAGATTTTTTTAATCAGAAAAATACTGTGACAGCAGTTTATCTTAGGAAAGGTAACAAAAAAATAATAGTCAAGATTGTTGACTATCACCTAATGCACATTAATTCCTTACCGAAATTCCACAGAAAAATAACTTGTTAGAAGCCTGTTTATTCTGTGGAACATGGCCTTGCATGACAAAATATTCTATTTCTTGATTAATTTTTGTGTGATGTGCTTGCTGTCTCTCAAAATGCTGAGCTATAAAAATATGGTTCCATTATTTATATGATATATTCCAGCTTCTGACCTATTCTATGTACTTTGGTGTCAAACTCATAGTTTTATCAAGGAATGAACTGAACTTTATAGAATGGCCAAAACCATCAGAAACATGATAATGCCCCTATTGTTCTGCAACTTAACATCAAGCTGTATGAAGCAATTCCTTCTTTTGTTTATTCTGGACCTGGTGACTTCTTTCATTTGATACCCACAAGTTCTTGTAATAAAATAAACAGTGAACATTTGTTCCATATCAACATTTGGGATTTTATTTTAAGTTTTCAATAATCTTTGCTTTTGCATCTTAGAAAATACTGTTACGAAACTACTGTCTCATTTGGCACTTAGTATTAATCCCTAGCCATTGAAGGGCTCCATGATCGCTGAGACATTGGATCCCTGGTATGTTCCAGAAGATCACAGCAGATGCCTGGACTAAGCCTCATGCCCCATTAGAGTCCTGCCCAATCGCATGCTCATGCAGCAATGTTGGTCTGGAAGAAAATAATCTGGAAACAACAGACATAGGTAGTTGTAAAAAAATGGAGGTATCGAAGGGATCTAAGGGATCTGAGTACTGTGTGGGAAGTGTCAGTAGGTCAAAGATAGCAGCCTGGCAGCCTGCTGCAAAGGGAAGATCAGTTATTTGGGGGCTGGAGATTTTGCAAGCAGGAACTCTGTGGAGATGCAGACTACAAGAAGCTGCAAAACGGGTATGGATCTATAGGGTAATGATGGGTTGTATACTGAGATCACCGTAATATTTCAGTAGCAAGTGTTTTCAGAAATTTTAGGTGCCACTGCTGTGCCACTGTAACAGTTCACAGCAATCACAAGAGAGATCTCGTGTTCAGCTCCTCCTGACCCTGGCAGCATCTGGCCCTACACTGCCCCTGCCTTTCTCCTGCAACCCAGAACAGATGTTACTTGTACAGCCTCCCTTCTCCAGCAGAAGCTCTCTCTGTTCTCACATCCTTTTCTCTGTCCTTTGAAACACCTGCTTCTTCTCAGAGCAGTTTGGAGTATTCAGTAGGGAATCTGTATGTCCTAGAAGGGGAGAGGATGACAAAATGAGGTGCTGTGGGACAGGGGAGCCAAAGGAGGTGAACGTAGAGGAGACCTCAGTGCTCTGAGAACTAGCTTGCTTTGCACTGTTGGAAGTTATTTTGAAGAAGAGGTCCTGGTTCCTCCATGAGACAAAAGTGACTGCTCTGGAATGGCACTGACCATTTGTGCAAAAGATTTAGTAAGACTGAAGCACTTATGACTTCATGGAACTTATTTGGTACCGGTGTCACTGAAAGATTCAGCAGGTATCACTCATCACTACTACAGGAAAAATGTGTATGAAGGGATCTCCAAGAATGGTTTGCTCTTATCTCCTACTATCTTTGCCGTATTTATTTACTTAAAGTGGAGAAAGCCTGTTATTTCATCAGCTTCTATATGTCTATCCCTAGTACAGTGTTTGTTCATATGAGGAAAACTAAATCAGTCAAATCAGCTATAAGTACCTGCTCTGCACAGCTATGCTCTACTCCCATTCTGGTAGCTGGCAGCTACGCCGACTTCTGCAACCCCAGGTAGGCACTAAGCTTCCTACAGCCGTATCTTTTGGTCTGAAGTACCAAACAAATTTCTGCACTATTCAAATTTCTTCACAGAGCCTTATGGAAGAACCCATTTGACCTTCGCTTTCACCTCCTGGTAAGTGTTTGTAACGTGCCACCATCATAAGTTAAATAAATCACATAAAGCTATGCCCAGTCTTACTTCACTCCGTGACCTGAGTGATAGCCAGTGCCAGAGAGCTCAGCAGGAGGCAGAAGGGCCAGAAAAAATGGGGAGACCTTCAGCTTCCCCTCCGGAGGATTCAGTGAGTGGTTGATGGGAGAACATGCAAATTGGGTATGAACTTGGCATTATATCAACACCAGGTGCTGATTTTAATAGCTATGTAACCTCCTCTGCTAAACAGTAATCGGAAGCAGGTTTGCTGATACTGAGTTGTCAGACTGCATGCAGGTGGCAGTCGGTTCTGTCATGCAGAACAGGGCTGTCAAGCACTACCTGGAGATATTCTGGTTGGAGAAGGAAGATCTGTGTTGCTGGGCATTTGCAAGACAATTATTCCTCTGATTTATCCAACCCACATGGGCGCTGCTGATGAACAGGAACCTGGCTGGGACAAGGGAACAGCTAGAACAATCAATAATATACATGTGGTCTTTGTTTCCCTTCCTAGCTCTACTTGGTAAATATAGAAAAATGATTCAAAAAGAAAGAATGGCTATTCTTTCATTTTATACCTCTTCATCAGCCACAGAAAAGACTGAATGAACACTGGTAAGGATGCAATGATAGGACATCTGATATCTCTGAGACTCATATATCTGAGGGACAAGGGGGGATCTTACTACCTCCAGATGAATGTCCAGGACAACTGTTCATTGTTAATTCAGAGCGCCCAGCCTATTTTCTAGTGCCCTGCCTCACAAAGCTGTGTGCTGTACCTGGCGGAAGATCTAATTACTCAAAGACTAGTTGCTTGATGGTGTTAGAATTTGGGCTGACTGAAAACAAAAAGGTTTTGTTCTGTAAACCTGTCTGAATGGTGATGTGTCCAGTAATGCTTATGCTATTCATGCTGTCGGGAAAGAGCTTTAACCAGGAGCGTGTTCAAGATAGTACCTGGCAACAGGTATGCCTTCAGGAACCCTCAGGACACCACTACTGCCTGGAGGAGTGGAAGGTGCTTCTGTGAAGAAGGAGCAGGGGAGATGGGATAGAGGTATCAAATACTAGTAAACTGAGATGTTTTTAGATTATTTCAAATAAACTCTTATTTCCTAGACTCTTTATGTTGATGAGAGTGTGCAGACACAGGTCAAAAGCCATTAGCTAGAGAGTTTAGTTTCACGAAAGCTATCTTTTCCTGATGATAGCCCTCATTTTAAGAACAAATGCTAGTGGAAGGTCTTAAATTGCTGGAGCAGATCTCTAGCGCAGGGGAAGTCAGTGGGCAGAATGGCAGGTGAACGCAAATGAACATGTGTTGCAATGTGCATGAAGATGATGATAACCTGCAGTTAAGAGGTATATTGTGGTATTTATCGAAATGCACAGAGGCTTACAGATCAGTGCTACATCTTCATGCAAGATTTGCATCAGAGCAACAAAGTAGCTGTAAGACCTTGCACAGTGCTACAGTTATTCAGAGAGAATTATAAGCAGTTAAGTGCTATAACAAAGACCCTATCTTTTGCAACATAAAATGAAAGATTCTGATCACAGAATCACAGAATCATTAGGTTGGAAAGGACCTTCAAGATCATCAAGTCCAACCATTAATCCAGTGCCACCATGTTCCCTAAACCATGTCCAGAAGTGCCACATCCACACGTTTTTTGAACACTTAAAGAGATGGTGACTCCACCACCTCCCTGGGCAGCCTGTTCCAATGCCTGACCACTCTCTCGGTGAAGAAATTTTTCCTAATATCCAATCTAAACCTGCCCTGGTGCAACTTGAGGCCAGCTCCAGCACCTCAACGTCCTTGTAGTGAGGGGCCCAAAACTGAACACAGTATTCAAGGTGCGGCCTCACCAGGGCCGAGTACAGGGGCACGATCACTTCCCTACTCCTGCTGGCCACACTATTCCTGATACAGACCAGGACGCTGTTGGCCTTCTTGGCCACCTGGGCACAGTGCTGGCTCAGGTTCAGCCGGCTGTCAACCAGCACCCCCAGGTCCCTTTCCGCCGGGCTGCTCTCCAGCCAAATGTTGTTTTAAATGATGTTTTAAGAATCCCTCAGGATCCTTAGTGCTGTAAATAGCAGCATATGTTATTGGTACTGTGATCTACCGCAACTTTTTCACGCTGTTAAAAGCTTCTCTTTTAGGCAGCTATGCAAAAGTGACAATTTTCAGCAGTTCTGGGCTGTACTAACATGCCGTGTAGATTAGCTCTGCGCATCTTTCTGTTCCTTCAGCCCTGTTAGTTCAGCCCCAGTCAAAGCTCGCTGTTGCCTGGCCAAGACCACACCAAGGTTTTGTGCGGGTGCTGGCTTCTTTGCTGGGGGATGGCTTTTTTTTAGGAAGGTCTTCGTCCTTCCACCCCAAGCCACAACCTTTGCAGGTTCCCTGAAGTCCTGCCCAGTTGTGCTGGTGTTGCCCCTGAGTCGTTGGATCAGTGAGCGTTGGCTGTCTTCGGTTTGGACTGTCTGGTGGGGCAGTGATCCCCACTGAGTCAAGGAGGAGACGCTGCCTTTCATTCTGTAAAAAGCCAATATGCAGCATATTACGTGCTGCTTGGTTCGTTCTGCCTAACACCTAGGGAGCAGCATGTCACATCGCTTTGAATTGGACTGAATCAGTACAAGTAATTGTACTATTTACTGAGTCTTTAATTCTTTGTAAATCATGTTAACACTGTACAAGTCTTGTTATTTTGATATTCACAGTTTTGACATGCCTCTTCCTCAGCATAGATGCTTTGAAAATAGAAATGTGTGTTGGAATAAGACTGTATAGAAGAAGGAGAGTGCAAGTTCAACATTTTGGGAACAGGTAATCTCTCTGGTTTAAAAGGCTTTGATAGCTACCTTTTAATTAAGGATCTGCAAACAGCAATTTTCATCCCTATTTCACAAGAAATATAGTTCTGTTCAAAGCTGTCCTTTTATAGCATGATATGATTACTCCAACTACTCTTTACAGCTAGGCGCTTTCTATTCTTGTTGAAACGATGCAGATACTTATTTTGAAAGACAAAGTATTGTGGATATGATTCACATTTACCTGTTGTTATGTCTATTTCATCTTCATCTTTTGTGAACAATATTTTGTACTTCCAATAAGTGATTTAACTTAACTACTGCCTTCTGCAGAAGCTCAGAATTAATCTCTAAATGTTATTTACTTCCCTTTAATTATAAAAATACATCAGGTTAGTTTGTAATTAAAGATAATGATAATGTGGTTTGATACCTTGTGGGAAGAAGTTTAAGTATTCCATGACCAAGGAGTTGTAGAAAGGAGGGTAGCAAAGATAGCAGAAGTTTATTTTTTTTATCTCTCTGCTGGAAGGGAGAACAAAGGTAATAAACCCATGGCAAATTTGGTATGTAAACCAAACACAGGAAGACAGTAGCTGTTGTAAATCCACTGCGTGCAAGAGAAGAGAGGGAGCAACTGCAAAGCACAGAGATGAGCTCACACAGATTTTGAGGCCCACCTTCAGAAGGTCACCACCCCTACCTAACTGCTTGTGTCCTCACAATGGAGACAGCAGAAAAGGGCCATCAGGGGGTCCTGGCCAGATCTGCCTCTTGATTTAAGCTGCATGTAAAAATGGGTTATGAAGATGCCGGACTTGGCACCAAAGTGACTGAGACTTTGTTGTAGGTCCCCTTCGAAGGACTCTTCTTTCAAAGAGGTGGAATAGGGCGTTGGAGCACCTAATTTTTTAAGCCACCACAGCTATATACAGAAGTGCTTTGTCAGCATTCTCAAGTAGAAAGGGGCACTGCTGAATCACACCTTAGCATCCTCATGAGTGGAGTCAATATTTATTATAGACAAATGTGTATATGTGAGGAGGATTATTAATAAATCGGAGTTTTATCAAGCTTGAATATCTCTTCAAGAGATAGCTTTATGTCCGATATTGAAGTGAAATTTTCTTGTATCTTTGCTAATTATGTCTTTACAGAAGGGAAGGAATAAAGATAATGAGGGCCACGACAGTACTACTCATTCACAACTAATTATCACTGCATTGAATCGTCAATATATCCCCCTACCATATAAGTGAAAAATGTACCATGGACATTCCTGTTGTTTTAAACCATGAATTCTTAGCAATGTAGCTAGCTTGTATGTACCTCAGGAGGTTTTAAATTCCAGCTCATGAAACACTGTGCTTAGGGATGACTTTCCTACCTAGTTAGAGGAGGATAAACCTGAACTGGCATTTTGAAGTTTGCTGCTATTTCATCTCTTTCCTGCTTCGTACGTGTATGTATTAGTAGTAATCTCATGCAGGAGTTAATCCATCTTGATGGAGTTCTTTTTACATTTGAAGTATGCTGACATATGTGGGAGACAACAGAAGAATGAGAGAGAAAGAAGGTCTTTTACCGCTTTAAGGAATGAATGAAAATCAGTCTGTTCTGGCTGCATGGGTTGAGTATGTCATTTGCTGAACTTGTGGAATATACTGAAGACTGGATAACTTTTTCTGAGTTTGAAAGACTTGATTATTTATTTTGTAAAAATATTGCTTTATGAGACATTGCAAATCTGTAAAAAATCTGTTACAGCATTATTTTATCCACAGATGTTAGCCATTTTAGAAGGCAATAAAGTTTACATCTGAGATCACATTTAAACTCATATTTGTAATATTCCCTGCCTTGCTTTTTAAATGTTTTTGACAGAGATGTGGCTGGTCTTTTGTGAATGCTTTCAGGTAAGGGGAAGTGGGGCCATTAGTCATAATTACCTGCATTCTTTATGTTCCCGGAATACAAGGAACAAGAAAAGTGCAATTGCACGCTGACTCCAGAGAGATTGGAGAGGGCAAAGGAACTCAAATAACACCTTATCTGAAAAGGTCAGAGCCTCTCCCTTGATGAGGGTTTGCCCCAGCAGAATCGGCTAGAAATGTTTTTTGGGATTCCTGTGAGGCTACGGCATAGCTCTGCCATCCTCAGTACAGGAAAACTGCACTGTAAGTACTAACAGCCCATGGGCAGTCCCTTTACAAAATAAAAGGGTCTTTAATACTCTAACAAGTGAGGTTATGCATATGTTGCCATTGGGAGGTGTGATTGCAGTATGTGTGGGCATCCTGAGATAACTTCCATCCAGCGAACAGCAAGCTCAGGTAGCCGTATCAGTGAGTCTTTACAACAGGCTGTATGAAGATACATAAGTACTTGGTTTTCTAGATTTTGCTGAAGTCAGTGCTGCCACACCTTTACTGATGTTGCTCCTCAAACTGGAGAAATTAAAGCTATCCAGGCTCTGCTTATGTAGGCTATAATTGCACCTTGCTGCAGTGGAAGCGTACCTAACACTGCAAAAAGTAGTGAACTGAAGTTTTAAAAAGGGGCGAAGTAGATAGTCTTCATTCTGTGTATAGCATAGCCACGAAAACACGAAAAAATGTCTGTGTTGGCCTTAGACAATGCTATTATTCAATGTTATCTGGCAGAGGACATAAGCACCCCACGTCTTCTTTTTCTGTCAGCTGCAAAGAACCTTATGTGTATCTCAGTGAATTGCTGTAATGGAGAAAAATGCCTGATAAATTTAGAGGACGCAGCCCACAGAAGCGTTCCGTGTATTTTCAGCTGAAGCATTTCCACCCACAGAGTGGAAGCTGCTGTGGACACTGCAGAGACCCATTTCCTCCTTATGCCATGTCCAGGGTAGGACCAGCTTTAATTGCCACAAGGTCTCCTGTGTAAAGTGCCAGTACTTGTATTTAATGCTTGTGGTGAGTCCTCCAAGTAATTACAAATCCCTTTGTAACTGTTAATCACATTTAATGTGTCAAATTGCTGCTGCTGCAGTTTTATTTAACAGTGACAGGTATAGTAACTGAAATGGGTTAAGTCTATTTGAAACCAGTGGCTTGGACATTTCAACTTACTACATTAACACTTGAAAGGGAATAATTTTCACTGTGCATGCTCCTAAATTGTAGCATTATGACATACTTTGACATATCCTTTTGTTTTGTTGAAGTTTGCATTTACAACGGGCATGAGCAGCTACCACAGCTTAACGGAGACGCAGCAGCTTCTCTCATCCCTCGGCCCCTGGTGTAGTGAGATCCTTCTTTCAAGATAAGCGTAAGAGAAAAATAAAACTTGTTTGGGTCAGCTGTCTGAAAGAATATGAAGAATACTGAAAGAATACTGAGTTCTCAGTATGAAGAACACTGGGGATGTATGTTTTGATGACTGGTACGATGGAAAGACCGAAGCAACTCTAAACGAGTAGCAGAAAGGTGGAAGAGGATAAAGAACATTGCAGTACAACACTGCAGACAAGATGTGGTAAAAAGCTTTCAGGCTAAGGGGCTAACTGGTGCAGCATTTGCAACTATACTTCCTGTTGCTTGAATGATGTTTCAGGGAACTGAGACCTTGACTATTTTTTGTATCGATAAAATACCCAGATCTACTTAATAAATTCTTTCCCTGAAAAAAGTGGGCAATGGTCAAAACTAGCTAGCAGGTATAGCATTATATAAACATTGTATGTTGATAATAATATGTCATATATTCCTTTTCTTATACCTGGGAATCATTTTCAGTGCAACAGGGAGAAAGGGAACAAAGGAGTCTACTTGTATAATGATGATTTTGTTATTTTTACAAATAGCATAGAAGGTGGAGACATAGTGACGTATCTAAAGGATAGTGAATTTCAAAACCTACTTCCTAAAGTTGCCTTACTGTTTTTTTTGCCTTTTTACTGTCTTTTCAACTGAAAAGTTGAAAAAAACCACCCTGATATTCGAAAACTCCATCTACGTGCAAAAATAAATTCCAGTTCTGCAAAGTCTGGACTTGTTTGATTTTACTGGAGGACTTGTTTTTTCCACATTTCCCAGCAAATTATACTGTGAACTCTTCCACTGCACTCACAGTGATAGGATTACTGAGTTTCCTTTGAAGAGTTCCTTTCTCTGACTTCTAGCTATTCACTGAATGTAAACAGGTGGTAACTAAAACAAGCCCTCGCCCCAAATTCTTAGTAGTCTGGCTCTTCCTTTCCCATTGAATTGGTCTTCGTACGCCCTGATGTATACAGGGCCCTGCTGAGGTGGCACAGCCCCGTGCCTCCCGCCCGGCAGTAGCTGGTGTCAGATGCTTCAAAAGAAAACACAAAACCCTGTGGCAGTCCACAGGTGGAAAAAAAGCCGTCACATACAAATCCTCAAGAAAAATTCCTGAAGGCCACAAGTTGACTTGTGCTTGACATCCTAACAGCTTTATAACTGATAGATAAAACAGTGCATCCTGTCTAACGTAGAACCTGTAGATATTTTCGTTAAATGCAGGGGTTATGTCTGGGGGCTGCTTTTGTAAAAATGTACTCGCCCAAACAAAAAATACAGTATGTTGTAAATTCTGACTTAATTTTGATCCCTCAGTTTAATTGTTGGTTGGTTGGTTTGTTTGTTTGTTTTAAAAAAGTAACAAAAGTAGAAATTCTTACTAAATGCTTCTCTTCATAAATGAGAGCCAGGGAAGGACATAGACTGAAAAGAAAACAAAATGAAGATGCTTATGTTTATTACTCAGATGACAAAATGTTAACACTGCACAAGCAACAAAGATGCTGGAAAATAAAATACATATTATAAATGTTTTAAATTTAATGACTTAAGACATTTTAAAGTATTTAAGTTACAGAAGGTAGAAAACGTAGGGAATTTTTTTTTTTTCCCCCCCACATATGCTAGTTGAAGTAAATAGAACTATTCACTTTACCGGAAAGAAACTTTTTATTTACCTGCTTTAAATTGTAGATTTCCTTAGGTAAATTTTAACTTCAAAGTATTATGTGTGCAGTGCACTGAAGCACGTTTTCACTTGTTTCCCGGCAGGTAACTGCTCCTCTCAGTAGGAGGGCAAGATAGAAGATACTGTGAGCAGAATTAGAGGGCTTTTCAATTAGTATGAACAATCAGGCCCGTTCCCATATTTTAAGTCTTGTACTTCCTGATGGATTTCAAAGTCTATTTTGTTCTGCCCACCCATAGTGTAACTTGAGCTCTTACTAGTTAGAATTTCTGAATATTACAATTGATTTGTGTGATTTATGTTCTCCAAGTGCTGCTGTCTGTTAGCTGTCATTTGTCTGGCAGGAATCTGTAGCCACCTGTCATGGCGTAAATACAGTTTTCTACAGTATCTTATGCTGTGCAGCCTTATCTAAGCTGAAGATGTGTCACGGTTCCATGTTTTATCTTTATATTTTCATTTACTATTCCAAGTCTCGTGCCAAAATCATTTCCTGAAACTTGCGTCTATCTTGATGCAGACAATTATAGTTCTCTGTTTTACATGTAGCCTCCCTCTTTTGCATGCATATGTAATTTCACCGAAGGTGGAAGTGCATATAATCTGATGTAGTTGTTCCACACATACACCTACCTTTTAAGAAGATTTTATATGCACTCACAGATGCCCTAAGATCACAAGTCTTAAGCAGGTTTTTCCGGGTTATCAAAATGCCCTAGGTTTCTCCTTCCCATGGTAAAACTTACGTGAGATATTCTCGGTTAGGAAACCTGTGTGAAAATCTCCTAAAAAAGTCTGTGAAGGCGAATAATACTTTGCTTGCCCTCCTGTTAGCTCAGAGAGTCTCTCTCAAGCTGGGCAGACGTCCCATCCGCGCCCTGGTTCACTGGGAATCCCCTCAGTCCCTACCACCCTGCAGAAAGTGCGGAGACGTGCCGGCTGGCTCAGGTACCAGCCCCCCAACGTGCCGGCCGGCGCCTGGTGCAGGGCGCAGGACGAACTAGCCCGGGCTGAGCACCGTGTGGCCATCCTGTGTTGCTGTCAGGGTCCAAAGCAGTTATCGGCAAGCAAGGCGGGTTATCTTTATTTTACACTGCAGGTGTTCCACTATCAGCTGAGACATAAGGGCATCCAGGCTCTCTGCAAAGAAGAACGACCTGCAGCTCTACTGCATCTTTTCTGGGGATGCTTCTCGGCCGGAGGAGGACGCCCAGCCCGCTCCCTCAGCCCTGACTCTTGCTGTGTCAGCCCTGCCTTCTGCCTCACGCGACACGTTCTCCTGGGGCTGCCTGAGAGAGGGGTTAGTGGCAGAGATGCCCTCGAACGTCTCTTCCACGGGAGGCAGCAAGTTCTTTGGGTGTGGAGAGATGAGGGCCACATGTGAGGAGTTCCCTGAAGGCACTGAGGTGGGCCAATACTTCAACATTGTAGGAGGTCATATTCATTTAATGAGATCTTGGCTGGTTTGATATTCATAGTGGTTTCATTTCTCTTGCCCTTTCCCACCCTACTGAGGAGTAGTGATTAAGAACTGTTTTTTGGTTGATTGCTTTTTAATTTTACTGCTTTAAGTGGTGAAACTGGATAAGATACATGAAATGCATTATACAGCTTGGGCTTTATGGCTACTCAGCTCTCTAGAGTTGCAGTAAAGCCAAAAGGATCAGGACCAAAAATGACATCTGCCCTTTGAAACGAGATTTGTTTAAACACTTCCACATGTCTCGTAGCCTGGGGTGAGAAAGCTTGTAGACTTTCAGCTGCAGCTTGCAAGCACTTCAGCTGCAGTTCTCATGCCAAGGCTGTAGCGCACGGCCGTCTGTCAGCAGTGCTCTCCTGGCACGGGACAGCTGGATAACGTGGTCTCTGGCTGCAGGAGGAGGTGAACAAGCAGGAGATGGGGAGACCCAACGTCAGCAGGACACGTAACACCAAGCTCCGTACTCTGCGCTCCCCCAGATTTCGGCAGTGTAAATGAATTCCCATTGCCCTGTTATCACCTTCATCCCCTGAACTACCCCTGGAGCCTTCCCTGCTCTGCATATCTCAGGATACGTAGTATGCGTCACATGGCCTTTGATCCTGTAAAGAGTTTAAATGCTTACAGGAAAAGGATAGCCACCCTGATGGCAAGTCCTTAAAATACTTTTACATAAAGGAATAAAAAGCTATCTCGTCGTGTTTTCTTTAAAGGCACTACCAACACCTTTTCCTTTTGATCATATTTCACCACGTTTCACTTGTTTCACTGCTCTAAGGGATCCCCTGTGTAAATGATTTTTCATTTGGTCCAGTGGTTGACTGAAATATCAAGTCTGTTCAAAGGAAAGTATTCTCGAGACATCCTGTGCCTGCAGAGCTTCCTTGAAACTAGAACTTGTGACTTTGGGAATGGTAAAATATCAAAATTGCCAATGTACGTGTGCACATACAGACGTGTGCACACTCACAGACCGAAATACCATGTGGCAGAATATTACTGTCGTTTATTTTGCTGCATGCTTGTCACATTGTTCTGTTTATATGATTATACCAGTTTCAGAAAGAAACAAGTTGTG
This sequence comes from Phaethon lepturus, assembly GCF_000687285.1. NCBI lineage: Eukaryota > Metazoa > Chordata > Aves > Phaethontiformes > Phaethontidae > Phaethon > Phaethon lepturus. Next base: position 1,799 of record NW_010560959.1, on the reverse strand, counting down.
TCTGATTTTTTTTTTTTTAATTAATCTGCTTAAAAGGCTTATAAAAACATCAAAAATGAGAGTAGAAATGATTGGTGAGCACACTGGGTGTGGGATGCAACCAGTTGACAGAAGAGAGCTAAACTGTTTCCAAAGTAATAGAAGTACTGAAAAGTAAAATAATTATCATAGGACAAGAGCACACATTCCTATTGATACAAAAATAGCAAAGAGAGCCAATTTGTTCTTACTGGCATGCAAACAGCAAATAGAACTTCCTAATTAAATACAAGAGTAATTATGATAAGAATGCTTCGAATAAGTGAACCTTTTTAGGTGAGGATTCTCAGATGGTTTTACAAAGGAATGTCAGAATTATTATCATAAGAACAACAAAGGAGGACAAAACCCCCTCATATCGAAAATATCCATTCAAAATCTGTTGGCAGATACTAAAAACAAGACCAGATGTGTAGATGTAGAGGAATTGCTATATCCTTGCTGGGGTGGTAATTTATGGAGAGATTTTGTTGTGGAATTCACCCCTTGCTGCAGAATTGTTGTCTCCATTCCGAGGGTGTGTCCACACTTGTGAAGCTACTGGAATTTATTGAAATAATTATTCTGGAATAATTTGGTAAAAGTCCAGAGAAGTTCCCAGACCTAGTTTTAAAATGTTTCTGGCCCTGATGTTTCAGAAAATATGTGGTTTTATTTGTATGGTTGTATGGAAATAGAGTTGTCTTCCTGAGGTCAGAGAGAAAGCCAGAAATAATAATGTTGAGAGATGGGATCTGCCCTGTACTAGGCTTCTTTAAACTTAAAAAGGCAAGTCCACAGCGCAGTAAAGATAAAATGTAGACTGAAAGATGAAATAAAAACAACTCACTAGCAGATAGCACAGAAGCAGCATTATTGAATGTATATTTCATCTTCGTATTAAAAGAGTAACCTGAGTTTTAAGCCTCCATGAAGTTGTAGATTTCTGGCAATTTACATTCATGTACTGTAAAATTTGGAGTCCTTCCTGAAAAAAAATACCCAGCTTTCTGCAGAGCACATGAAAGCTCCAACAGAGGCAATACATTATGAGTTGCGCTTTTTGAGACCTCAGTAGGAAAATTATCTTACTGGATAAAACTACACATGCTTTCAAACCCCAGAACCTTATACCCTACAAACACTCACACATTAATAACTCTTGATAAAGGTGACATACTCATGCAGGGTCGGTTAGGTATGAGGAGAAACATTGGTCAATTCAACTGAGTGACTCAGGATGTGGAATTTGTATTATACTGGCATCACATAGGCTCCAGAAATATTAATCATTTCTCTTCCACTTCAGTGAAGTAAATTGCTTGATTTTAAACATGTGCACATATGGGAGAAGTTATTAAAAAAAGCTTAGTGTATTGAGGCGGGCAATAGTGATTTACTAGTAGAATCGATTCTGATCTATGGGATGGGGAATCTGTACTCTGTAAGAATAGTATCCATCTCCTCTTTCTCACACCATGTTCTCTTTTATAAACTCTCTCCTGTTCACTCCACTTGCTTCTTTTTTTAAAAAAAGTCTTAATTTTTATAACATGCTTGATTTAGAATTTTTAATGCTCTCTCCAGGTTCATTCTTTTCACTTTGAGCTATATATATTTTTAGGTAGGTAAGTAAAATATAATCCATCCCTCAAATACTACATGTACCATTGTTTTCTCTAGGGGAATTTTATTTTATTAAAAATCAGTGCTAGAATCTGTTAGCATGTTTGATTTCTTCTATATATTGAGTACTATATATTGACCAGTCAGTCACAAGC
>NW_010560958.1:13587-32502 GCF_000687285.1 Phaethon lepturus | reverse complement strand
TCCATCCCCGTGTTCCAGCTCAGGGGGCTGACTAACTGGTCTGGTTATTAAAGACTGAGACAAAGTCCTTGTCCTCGTCCTTGGAGACAATGTTCCCCCCCATATCCAGTGAGAGATGGAGATTCTCCTTGCCTCTCTTTTTGTTGTTAATACATTTGTAAAAGCATTTTTTGTTATTCTTTATGACTGTGGTCAGACTGAGCTCTAGCTGGGCTTTTGCGTTTCTAATTTTGTCCCTGCTTGACCTAACGAGATCCTTATACTCTTCATGAACTGCCTTCCCCTTCTTCCAGAGGTGATAAACTCTCCTCTTTTCCCTGAGTCCCAGCAAAAGCTCCCTGTTCAGACAGGCCCATCGCCTTCCCCACCAGCGCGACACATAGGGACCACCTGCTCCTGCGCCTTTAAGATTTCCTTCTTGAAGACTGTCCAGCCTTCCTGGGCCCCTTTGTCCTTCAGGACTGTCTCCCAAGGGACTCTCTTGACCAATGACCTGAACAGGCCGAAGTCTGCCCTCTGGAAGTCCATGGTAGCAGTTTTGCTGACCCCTCTCTTTACTTCACTCAGAATATGCCAAAAGGATTTCTTTCATGAGTTTCCTCTAGATTACTCCTCCAGAGATGGAAACCTTCATCAGTACCAAAGGAATAAGGAACTGGTTCCTTTGCATGAAAGAGGGAATTGGTTCCTTTGCATAATATTTGCATAGAAGCCTTGTGTTCATTCCTGAGTTCAAAGGGTGTCTTTACCACCCCTCTCTCAAAGGGATTTTGTCTGGCTCCATATGGGGATGAAACTCCTCCTTCAGGGAAACACAGTTGCGCAGGAAAGGCGGGAGCACAACTTAGCCACAGTAAATGACCAGGACACTGAGACCACTTGCCCTGCCCTGCCACAGACATTCAGATGAACTTTGCGGTTCAGAGTCAAGAAGAAGGGCAGGAAGACATTGGAAAGAAAAAGTTCTACATGCCTGTTCATCATAGCATCCTGACTAACATTTTATTTGGCTTCAGACTTTGTGCAGTATTTACAGAGTATGAGGAAGAAACTGCCCACCTGAGTCCAAGTGTTTTCTAGGGTACCCTCTATTGAACTCAATGTAAATGAAATAAGGAGTTAGAAGGTCCATTTGATATTGTATTAGTTTATAATATAGGAAATGAAAATGGTACATTTTCAACTTTATAAACATTTTAGGGAACCATCTATCCAGTGCAAGCTGTCAAATTGTTTGGCTCAGCATGAGAGGGCAATGAGTTTATCTCAGCATCAATGATTGAACTGGTGGTTTGGGACTGATTAGTCTGAGCAATCCATTTGCAGATTTGAATGAAATAAGTGATTTGTGACTTAGGGAGAGGGAGCTATATCAATAATGCAATCCCCTACAGCAAAAAATATAGAGGCAGTGAACTTATCTTAAACTTACTTTACCGGCCTATATAATGGCAGAAAAAACACGAATAAAGTCTAGGTGACTGCTATATTTCAAAATAAACTCCAAAATAACTATTAAAGTGTGTGACATCACACTCAAGCAAGATTTCTTCCTCAAGCAGAGATAACACATAAGTGATTTTTACATTCCAATCAAAAAAAAATTTGTGTTTTGGAGTGTGGCAAAACTGACTTGCTTTAGTTATTAATGAATGAGAACATCCTTGACAATAGAATTAAAATGTGAAAACGGCAGTGATAAGGAAGAGGACATGTTAATTAATGGTATGTCTTCCTCAGAATATATTGCTTTTCTACATCAGCATTATAAATAATTGAGTAACCTCTTGAGGCAATCATCCAGAGACTGTTTGTAAAAGTAGTAACTTTAAAAAAAAAAAAATCTGAATAAATGGCTATAGTAAGTGGAGTGGAAACATGCAGTTGTAAGCCAAAGGTCAGTATAGCAAAATACAATGCAGGGTTCAGTCCTTCCATTGTACTTTACCAAAATTCATATCATTATTCTGTAGTGATTGGTTTTGCTAGGAGATTAAAGTACAGTTGACCTCCTTCTCCTTCCAACATTCAATTTTAAACTTAAAATGCCAAAATGCAGTTGGCTGTTGGATAAAATTACACTGTAAGGGTATTAGTTGAGCCAAAGCTTACTTCCATGTCTTGTGCATCAGTTATTTCCTTCATATTAACACATTGCATGTAATTTAACCTTCCAGATGATGAAGGGTTAAATTATGTTTATACATAAAATGTCACCTCTGACACTCATAAAGCAGGGACTGTGACTTTGATTTACAGAGGAGGATGATATGCAAATGGCCAAAAATAACACCCAGGAGGTCAAATGAGTTTGGAGAAGTTTAGGTAAGTGTGCTACCTGTCTCTTTCATCTGAAAAAAGGAGGCCCATGTGACTGCTTTGCTTCTCATCATCCACAACATTCCTTTTTGGTCAGTTTTCACTGAATTTGACAGACAGAAGAGGCCTTAAGGAAATGAAGCTCCCATACATTTAATACCTTTGACAGCTAAGCAAAGAATTGCAACCCTAATATTGGCACTACCAGTTTTAGGGAGAAAAGTAGGGAAAACAGCCATATCGATTTTGTCTGGCAGCTGCCTGCCAGCCCAGATGACTACTTGTAGTAGAATCTAGCCACAACCAGTGCTGCCCCTCACTTGCCAAGGAGGACGAAGGAAGTGCTATGTGAAGGGAGGTCTGTGTGCCACAATGGGCATTAAGGATGCCCAAATTACTGCAGTGATCATCTAATGCAGCCATGGAAGCGTTGAGATGGGAGTAAGTGTAAGGGGTACATGCTCGCTCTCCTGCACACACTTCCTCACCCCTTCTTTTTTTAATACAGTACCAATTTTGTTCTGGCATACTTTTCCTTTATAAACTAACCATGGAGAAAGAGAGGATATGTGGAAAAATGTGGAAAAATCCATTGAATTTGTGGGTTAAGAAGATGGGGTACAGGAAAAGACAGGACTGTAAAAGGAATGGCTTTTCAGGTGTTGCAGGCAGAAAACTCTAAGTGTATGGCCACAGCCTTGTGAGAGGGAAGGAGAAAGGGTGGAGCATCTTGGCACAGAAATCCAGAAGATTAAGCAGCTCCCTTGCCAGTGCCAGAATAACGGGAAAGAGGCACATGAGCGCAGAGGACGTGGGCAAAGACATGTGCAACACAGTAGGAAAAAATTCTGGATGCTGTTGAATAGAAGCTGCAGTGGAGACTTCCCTCTGTTGAGCAGGTCTCAGATCTCTTCCACTGGAGCACAATGGAGTGATCCACCTCCAAGAACTGTCGTAGGAAATCTGGTAATCCTGTTGCAGATAAATCTCAACTGTTGTTATTGCTATTTCCACTCACACTTGGGAACCATCCATCAAAATGACACACGCTGAAAGAAAACTTAGCAGCGGTTGTTTACCAGCCTAAGAAACCAAAGAGAGTCTTGAGCATTACAAAGGGATTGCTTTTCCTTTCTTTGTCATCTCTTGGGGAACTGATGATTTGAGAAGACCAAGACTTGTTTCAGCACCCTGAAGAGCTAAGGTGCTGTTGGTGACTGCAGTGCAGCAACTGCATGTTTCGGCTACACAAAATTGGTGTGCAAACAGCGCAGGTAATTTAAGCAGAAGCCTCACGTGAGATCAAAAAGGGAAAAAATACGTAACTGGTAAATTGGTCCATCCAAGTACAAAAGCACAACCTTGACTTTAGACACTCAGTTTCATCATTGCTTAATTTACCGGAATGATTCACCTTAAAGATAAGCATATGCCTGTGTGCTTTGCTGCATGAGGTGTGTTTAAGCAATGCATTGCATTTTCAGTTACCCATTTACACTGATTAAAATAATACATCATTTGAGTGAAACACAGCTTTAGCAAATGGAAGAATAAACTGGAGCACAGTGAGGGTAAAAGCTTGTGAAGTTGATTTGTGTGGCGGCCAGACGCTTTGCTCAGTTTCTCTTAGAACAACCCATGGCAAACCATGACAGAATTCAAAGCATTGCAGGATATCTGGTTGCTAAAGTATTTTATTTATCTAAAGGTTCTGCAGTACAGCTCCCCATGTCTCAGGTGTTGCTTTGTTTCAGGGACATGTTAGTGAAAAGCTAAAGAAGGGTTAAGAAATGCTTGTCTTCTATTCAGTCTGTTTATTCTTTCTCTTTTATTTCTTTCCAGTGTTTCTAGGGAGGGGTTTTTTTGTTACTGTCTCGTATGGTAGGAGTCCTGAATGCTAGCTGTTTTCAGCCACTTGGTTCAACTCCAGGAAATTGTGCCTAGTGAATTACTGTAACATGTGAAAATGGTGTGACAAGTATATTTTACAGTCCCCTTGAATCAGATGGGTGAGTACAAGTGAAATTTTGTACTAACCTGCTCAAAACACTTAGCACACAATTGGTATCTGTTTATGCTGATTGCAATATGAAAAATACAGAAATTTCGCCTATTTGAGCAATGCACAAATATAGCAAAAGTATTTTTTGCCATCATCAAATTTCAGGGACTTTCAGCCACTGTGCTAGAATGATGTGAAGTTGAGCCTTTGAAGAATGCTGCATAATACATGTCACATTATACAGGTTTCAAAACTAGTCGGAGCCTATTACCACGTGGGCAGGAAGCAGAGATCTCCCAAGGCATTTATTACCTGAGAGAATACAAGGCACTGTGACCTAATAGCCTGAACATGGGGGACTTAGTTCTACTATATCACTGATTATCTATCTACACTGAAATAACTTTTATTGCCTTTTTTCTTTGCCTCTGTTTCCCCTATGATGTTGGGCATTCATCATCTCTTGTGAATCTGTCAGCTGATAAAACTGTAGGCTGTTGTTTGTTTTTTTCCCATCCTGTGTCAATACTGATTATTAGTGGTCCATCCAGTCTTGGAATCTCGCAATGTGTTTTTCTGGCACTCTGAAAACTATTGTTTCTGAAGGTAACCACCCAAATCATATTGTTGATAGTCTACATGCAACCATTCATCCAGGTGTGGCCTTCCCAGTAGGGGAGTTGTTTCATCTACTGGCAGTCCTCACTGTTACATGGCCAAAATGACCATGGAAAAACTAGAATGGAGAAGCTGGCAACAGCATCATCACCTCCTTCCCCCACAGCCTGTTAAGTGATCTTCAAGTATGCCCAGAGACCCCATGTGCAGAAACAGTGTTTCATCCTGTTATGTGGCCTCCTCTTTATCTAGCTGGTTCTACCTGAATTCAATCTTCCCTCCTTCTGGTACCCCCATGCATCAAGGAGTGTCACAAATGCAGAACATCTCAGGGACCACTTTGAACACTCCTGACTAGTCACACCAGCACCTGAGGCTTTTGGATTTCAGTGGAGCAGGCATTGTAGGCTGTGGGAATCTACAGTATCAGACAGTTTCCCTTCAGGACAAACCTGTTAGGCAGCATTTGTTCTTTATCAGCATGCAACAGGGAACAGCTTCAGGGCTGAGACATGCCCTGGGACACTCTGGAAGAGTGCTTTAACTAGTGCTGTGGCATCATACGTGGGAGAAGGGAGACATTTTTTTAAAAGTTTGGTAAAATTCCCCTCCTAAAAAATGCAGGAAAGATGACGTTACATAGAGCAACTTCTAAATTTCACTCTTTTGCAAAACAGCAATAGTGAAAAAGCAGCCACGAAAAATGACTGGTTGTAGCAGCAACTTTTAAATTTACCTTTGTACCTTTATATTGCAGGAGACAACTGCAGCCCACTACAGGGTTCATACACGTCAATGCACCCTCTATTTCAAATGTCATGTTTGAATGCCTCAGGCCTAATTGTTGGTTCAGTTGTCATAAACCATGGGGAATGTTGACTGAAGGTCTCATGGCAAAGGAGGATAGGGGCATTGTGTTTTAAGTTGCCTAGGGCATACAGGACAAAGGCTTCCTTGTTTCAAGCAGAGTAAACTCATCAAGTCCACATTGTTTCAAGCTGGGTTTTACCCTGGGATCAGAAATGGTTAGAATGAGTGAAAGCACAAAAAGACAAATGATTTACAAGCCGGTGGGGAAAAATTACATTAAATGCAGTAATAAACCAAGAAACAAAACATCTTTCTTTGATTATTTCTCTTCCATAGTCATCTACATGTGGTGATTGTTATAATTGCTACTTTGTAAAGACAGACTGAATTTTATCACTATGTAGTTAGAGTTTAGGTTTTGGGGTTTGGGTGGACGGGTTTGTTCTTTGGTTTTCTGGTTTTTCTGTTTTGTGAAAAGAAGAAAACAAAACTGAAGGAATAGCATGACATGACTGCTTGTGTTTTTCTTTTTTTTTTCCATCAAGGAATAAAAAGGCTCAAACAAACACTGAATCCTGCAATGGAAAATAGAAAGTGTTTCACATTGTTCATTCATGACTCTTTCTGCTGTAATTAAGCAGCTAATGCTCCAGATGGCTTAGTTTTCAAATTTAATAAATTTCAGCTCTGCTGAACGCTTTATTTCAAGACGTGCAAAATGTTAACTAGAAGCTTTTAGTAACTTCAGTTGTAAATGTCCCAAAACACTGGAGGTTTTGTGACATTTGCCACGTGGGGCAGGGATGTAGTGTCCCAAACTTCGTGCTCTGTGTAGCACTTTGCCGCTTGGCTGATGCAGTTCCCAGGATCCAGTCCCCGCCCATCAACTCTTCTGGTGCAGATTCAGCATTTCTCCCAGTTGGGCATTGCCTCTTCTCTTTGCATCAGTTTTCAGGAATGGACTGAGACTTTGGCAAGGGATATTTGAAGGGAGACATCTGGCCCTAACAGTGCAGTCAAAATGAAAGTCCTGCTTGTTGCTCGGGACAAGTATGTGCAATACCACCAGCATCAGCATTAAAGCGATTTGCCACAGTTGCTCGTAGAGGTCAACTGAAGTGAGTTTCCATTTGTTCTCTGTCTGTGGCAACCATCTGCTTGCTTTGGGAGGGAGTCTGCAGATACATGGCATGTTCTTATCCTTCACACTCAGGCCTGAGGTGCAGTTAGCCTATGCCGGTACTTAGCAGAGGGCTTGTGCTCTCTTGCCTGCTTCTCTAGACCAAGTCCAATGCAGCCTTTATTCAAATCTCTTTATCAGCAACATAATGTGACTCTGGAAAAGCAAATATTCTTCTTACTTTTCTGTGCAGCCTTTTCTCATAATGCCATGCATATGTGAAAGTACTGGCTAACGCATGATATGTTATTTCACGTTTTCTTGCCATTTGTTCTGAGGATGAACTACTGTTACAAAAACCACTGCATTAAACTTGTAGAAGTCTTCAGGCATTATGAATGCTTTTTTCATCTTCTGCACTGCTTCTTTTTGATGGATGATTTGTTGGCAACCTCTGTCATGTAGCTCGAAACTTAAAACTTCTCAGAAGCCTGAGTACTGAAAGGCACAGTGCTTATACGTTCTAACATCTTTGTTAAACACAGGGCACTTACTTAGTACTAAGGCCAGTGCAAAAATAAGCATTGTTTCATCTGCAGAGCTTACGGTGTGACAGGAAAGGCCTTTCAGAAGACTGCAGGGAAGATTTGGAGAGCAAGGTTTACCCCATAATACACGTTTGGGAAGGTTTCATGAACGAGATTAATTTTTAAAGTTATTAAAGATGTGAATGAAGCCCTCAGTAACCTGACTGATCTGGCATCTCATATAGCTTACCTGGCACTGAACGGGCTGTGCTCCCTATTCTGGGTCACAGAAGATACAGAGCATTATCGTCGTTGCTAGTTTCTTAGAGGTAGTGCTCTCATAGTGCTGGGACACAGCCAGTTGTTTGTATTCTCACATTCCTGAGATGACTACAAATACCTTGTACTGAAGAAAAAAAATTCACTTTGTGGAATTGATTCTGGGCAGACTCCAGCCTGTGCTCGCCTTCCCTCGCAGTGCCAGCGCCTGGCTGCTCGCTCACAGCCCGCAGCAGGGCAGAAGGGACGCACAGCCTCTTTGCTTTGTGTCGGTGCCCACGGACCTCTGAAGGCCACCAAAGCAATCCAGATTTGCCTTTTCCTCAGCCCTCCCAGCACCTGGAAGAAAGATGTTCTGAGAGGTGGTGCGTGAGGCCAGCATCACCTGAGGATTTGGTTTTGCAAACAGAGCTCCCCGGGTTTGGGTTATTGGTTCCCACACGCTGGTCTGTCAGTCTCAAGCTGCTGCAATACAACCAATATTCTGGGTTGCCATTTGTGGCTTTTTGTACCTTTTCAAATGAAGACTGTGCTCACTATCAGACTGAGCTGATTACAAGCCAGCTTGGGCTGCACCTTCTGGTTTTATCTCATATTTTCATGTGCAGGGCAGTCATAGCCCTTTTACCATATTTACTCTGAAGTTGCATTCATGAAAGAGCTTTAAGTTTTATCCACCACCACCCCAACCACCTGTTTCTGCCTCTGAAAACAGGCTTATTGTAAATTATTCAAACCACAAATGAGAGCACAGGGAAAAGGATCATTTGATTTACTGTAAGGCCACAGTGAGATTTCTTTCAAGATCTGATAAACAGGCTTCTCAAAGATCTTAAAAAACGTCTCCAGGGCCAGGACCTCTGTTTACCCGTTAGACTCTTCACTCATTTATGAAAGGCTGTACTTAAATGAAAACAATTCCTTTCTAAGGTCATGGCCCTTCGTGGTGGGCTTCGCATCCTGCACAAGGAATGGTCTGTGTGGTCGGTGCTCAGAACTGTGGGGCATTGGACAGTCATAGAAACTGAGATACTGTGGGAGTAGCGTAGGAGTAACTTGCAGATTTACGGAAGAAATAATAACTTCTAGTTGATGCTGGAAGTGCTGAGAGCTGAGAGTGGGAGCAGAGGATGAAAAAGGCAGTTCTCTAAAGGATTTCCTTTTAGAGATGTCAGCGGCAAGGGCTGCCAGAAGAAGAGTATCAGCAGTGTAGAGATTATGTCAGTAGCAGCAGCAGTGACAGGAGGCCCTGTTAGTAGGCTGTGAGTTTCAGCTGAGTAGTCCCTTCCAGTTGCTGTGGAAGGTGTGGGAACTGAAATGCAGAAGACACTGTGTCTGCATCCTGGCAAGCCTCGTACCACAGTATCAAGGCATCTCAGGAGGCTTCGTCTCCCAGACTCACATCTTCTTCGTTGTCCTCTGCTGTGTCCCACCATATTTATCACCTGTGCTTGTGAGATCCAGAGCAGCACCTGAAGCTGGTGGGAGGGAAAGCCCGGGAGCTCTTCTGCACCCAGTCCACCCTTCTGGGCATGCATCATGTTGTGGTATGGTACACTCAGTGGTCACCTTCACATACTGCACTCTGTCTGTTTCACAGCATTTTCATCCTCACTTGCCCTTCTGTTGGTAGGAGGACTGCTTCTAAAATCCTACACCTCCCTGACTGGCTTCAAACAGCCTTGTTTGTGATGATTTAAAAACAAAAATACAAAAAAAAACCCCAACAAAACAACAGAGCAATTTCCTCCTTCAAGCCAAATCAGGAACAGTCAGAGTCAATCCTAGACATACTGAACTGTTAAACTGTTGTGATATAATGTAAAAGTTTCCAGCTAGAAACATCCATTTAATTATTCCATTGGGGAGCTGAGAATCCAAATTTAGTAACATTAGTTTCTAGTTCAGGTCAAGCATAAAATACTTGATTTTAAAGTACATCACTCTTATCGTTAGCTTTTTTATTAAAGAATATTCCTAAAATGACCTTCTATGTCTTTTTCTCTCTTCTACAGTTGTCTTATACCACTGAATTATGGTGGTATAAAGATTGTAGAATGAAGGACTAAAATCTCCTATATTTACTGAAACTAAATTAAAAATAACCAAAGTGTTATAATATATAATGGAATTAAGCAATAATACAAAAGATTTACTTTTGTGTCTCTTCAACAGTGTCACTTTTTTTGAGCAATGCACCATATTGAATTCACCCTATTGAATGCTCCTTTAGATATCTTGCAGTCAACAAAGTTGCTTAGAAAACACCTTAACCATTTCAGATCTCTTATGAGTCACTCAGATGTCTAAATCTATCGCAGTTCACCCATCACCAAATAAAAGATAACCTAACAAACCCTGAGGTAACTCAACAAACTTGGATGTAGCAAAGATCAGCAAAAGTGTCTTCCAACATTTCAGTACAGCTCAGGACTTAGGAAAATCTGGAGATAGGCTGCCTGGAATGGAGAATTAAATGTTTGTTCCGGGCTGAATGACTGAGAGATTCAGTGACTTGTGTATTATTCTCTAGTTTGGTGGTTCTCAAAACAATAAGTACACTTCAAAAAAAATCATACCACAATCCTGTATATGAACACCCACTTCTTTCCCAGCCTTAAACTAGTGGCGTTCAAAGGATTATTGCAAAAATATTCTTGTTTCTGAGCTATTACAGTGAAAGCCACAGGTGCTGTGCTGGATGATTTTTATTACTTTTTTAAAAATCTATTTCACATTTCCAGGAGATTTCACCATACTTAAGGCTTTGATTTATTGTCTGTCTATTTCAACATTATATACTGATCATTATAATGTGGTGCTAAGAAGAAACAGTTAATATTCACAATAATGACAGCTTTGGGACAAGTTATTCAGGTGAGCCTAATATTAATTTTTGAGTGTTCTGCCTTCATGGGCAATGCCCAGCCCTCTGGCAGGTCTGGTGATTGCCTGGCTCGTCTCAGGCGAGCCTTGGGAAGGACCATGCCTGAAGGAGAGGTAGAATTCTCTTTTGAACTTCTTAGCTGAGAGGAAGCTGCCCATGCTCAGCTCTAGTCAGAAAATGAAGCAATGCCCTCGCTGTGTGGTCGAGTGCTTTCAGCTGAGTGTTTTGATGACTCAGCCCCGCTTCAAGGTCACCTAAGACCTGGAGGGGCATGACTAAGCCTTGCTGCTGATCTGGGTACTTTTTCTGTGCCTTGTTTCTATCTGGGTAGTTGATAAGCAGCAGGATACAGTCTGGATGCATTTACAAAATAAGACAGTGTACATGTTTAAGACCAGCAACTAAATCACATAGAAGAACTTGTTAGAGAATGAATTTCCATCCAAACATTTTTTTTTTTTTAAATTCTTAATACAGAGTGGGAAGAAAAAGTCAACATTCAGAAATGATCCATGAGGTTCATTTGGGAGGGTAAAAAAGCTGTTGTCACATTCCAATCCTCAAAATATTTGTATAAACATTGCAATATTTTAGCATTACTGAAAGCTTTTTCAAAGTAAAAATAAATAAAATGGTGCAATGTGCCATTCTGATGTTTTTAAAACAATTCCATTTCTAAAACAAATGCTGATCTATGAAATGCTGTTTGAAAGATGTCAACTTTACTGAAATGTCTGTTTCCGGGGCAACCCTGTTTGATTTACACTTTCTGACCAGATTTTCTCTGCAGAACTTTCATGCTATTACCCTCTATTGCACTCTGCAATCACAGCCTCTTCAGTACCTATTAGTCTCTTATCCTTCCTAAAGTGCTCTGTAGTAAGTCAAAGTAAATGGGTAGGGAGAAATGGCCTTTAATATTTTACTGAGCAAACCTGGTTACAACCAGCCTCCTGTCACGCAGCCTTGGTTCTTGAAGTGTGTTTCATTAATTCTTCAGTATGTCCTGTGATATCCTTTCTGATCATCATAAGATAAAGTTCATTTCCTTCACACTTTTTTTGGAGCTCTTTGAGGTGGTCTTCATTTTTGTTTCCAGATGTACCAACAGTTTTGAGCTTCCAAGCTAAATGTGGTTTAAATTTCCCTTCCATTCAGGAAATGAACAAAATAATCCATGGCTATGCTCATGTAAAGCACATCATTTGTCTCCCAAGTGCTTGCAATATAGTCAGGAAAAGCAACTGAACACTGGCTGTCCTTAACAATGAAACGTTCTCATTTCCAGCCTAAAACCCACTATGGGGCTAGAGTCCATTCTCCAAAGCGACTTCAAAACATTTTATGTGTCATTGTGTCAGCCACGTCAGTTTATTAAGTTAAAAGACAACAGGGATATCTAAAGGAGGTGAAAACTGCTTCCTGCCCCTCACAAAATGGACCTGAAGCACAAAAGCAAATGTGATTTCACCCTAAAGTTTAAAGATGTGTCTGGTCCCAAACCATGCCAGCATAGTTCTGCCCTCTCCAGACCGTTGGTGGGGCACCCCACTCCTGCCAAGTCCGTGGCAAGGAAGTGCCAGGAGAAAGGTCCTCCCGCTGGTCTGGGAGGGAAGGGTCCGGGGAGCTGCAGGATGTGAGAGCCCAGCCGCCCCCAGGCCCCCAGCGTGAATCATCCTGCAGCTGCCGCGGCTCCTCTAGCAGCAGGCATTTGGTGAGCTGCTTTCTAACCCCATAACCTGGCAAACACTGGGAAGGAAACCTTTGTGAAACCCAGGCAGTCCGGATCAGACCTGAACGTCAGGCAAATCTTTTTAGTCCTTTGTTTTTTTTTTCTTTCAAACATGGATATGAGCACTTCATTCATAACTGGTTATTGTTTAGCTGGGGGGGGAACCTTAATATTTCTAAAGCATGGACAAGCTGGTATCTTAGAGGAATATGTCCAAAGCTAGGTTTAGAGTTATTCACTGTGTGAGTCAACAAGCATTGGTAGAAAATGCAGATGCTGATATATGCTGTCAAGGAAATTTATTTATTTTTCCTGTCATCCCATGCATGCACACATATACTCACTGTCCAGCATAGTTTTCTGTCGCTGTTTTGGGTTTGTATGCTGGAAAAAGAGGTAGGAGATTTTTGTTTAAACAAAGAAACAAAAAATAAATCCTTGGCTTTTGGACCAGTGGTCTGAAGCCAAAACCACTACAAATGTATTACTCCACATGTTTCAGATTAATATGAGAGCCCACACATAGGGAAAAAAATGTCTCTTCAAAGTTGCCTGCTTTTTGTAACGTTAAAACCTAAACTACTGTGATTGGCAGGGCCAGTGCTGGCAATTTTTACTGTCATGGTTTGTACCATGGCTTACCCTAACCCATTATCTTTGGACATAAGTGTCCTGAACAAGTGGACAAACTACTCTGAACTGCCTCCAGACCTGGCAAGTATCTCTTCCAACATGCGTGTGTTGTGTCTGACACACACATTTGGTGCATTATTAATATGGGAGTCTGACTTGGGAAACTGGTGAGCACTCCACTCCTCATTGAGGAAACGCATCAAGACCTTAAAAAGCAGTAAGTGAAGAGGGCTATAATGAAAATAAAATACTGCAGAATCCAGCATCTGGGGTAGAAGTTGCTGCTGGATTTTGAAATACCCTTCTCTTGATGGCCACCTGGGATGGGTCTGGCTAGAGAAGTTCTCAGAAGCAGCTCAGGTCTCCTCTATTCAAAACAGTTTAAAATATCTCTGTTCCTAATTTAATTCTGGAAAAAGTAAAGAATGGGCAGTTCAGGATGTAATCTTCAACAGCCAAAATTACTCTAAAAACAAGGAAAAATTCAAACAGGTGGAATGTTCTTGTTCTGACTTTAATAGGCATCAGACAAAGAGTCTTGTAAGAGTAAAATTTTATGATGCAAGAAATAAAGATAATTAGATTATAAACATTTCAAGAGTCATATGATATACAAATTACCATGTTGTATGTGGTTGGAAGAGATGAGCCTTTCATGTAAATCACTCTATGGCTTGTTGGCGATACCCAATTCCTCTGCCTATCACTTGTTCTCAGTCCTCGCCTTACTTTAACACAACGTAGAGTAGGCAAGGACTTGTGCTTATACGCTGATCAGATGGTCAGCACACACCCAGTGCCTCCTCCACTTGCAAGACCTACTGCGCACATTTGCTATTGCTCTTTACTACACTTTTTCAGCAGGTCAGGTCTCATCCTGATTTACGCTTCTGGAGCAAGCCATGTAACCATTTTGTCTTAAAATGAACAGGCACAGTTGATTTAAATCATTATATCTCTGAAACCTAAGTAATGGATAGACCTTTGCACACAATGCATTGCTATATCTTGCTACAGTGTATTTCAATGCATGTGGCCCTGGCCTATAAATGGTAGATTCAGATTGTTCCATATTATTAAAATGTCTTGTAACCTAATGAGTGACTTAGCCAGCCAGGTCAGAGAAAACAAATCTGAGCTTTCCCCCTGAAAATTTTCACTAGGGTAGTAATATAGAAACAAACAAGACTCTGAATAATTCCTGCTAAATTATCCCAAAATATTTAGTGATTACAATGTTTTAGCTTTGGACCTAATTTTACAATGTGTGAGAAAGCAATCAGCATTATGCATCTAACATGCAAAAAAATCTTTCATGGAGTTGCAAGACACATACATCACTAAAACAAAGTACTGTATTCAAGCTTATAAGGTAAATACAAACTGTAGGACTTGGCTGCTTCTTCAACCTATTTTATTTTTATATTTTAAAATATAAAAATATATTTTAAAACACCACTACTTCCAAAACTTAAAAAAACAATCAAGTAGTTTAAAAACATACATGCTTACATACAGATTACGTGTAGTATATAGATTACAATAAAAGCAATCATAATCCAACATACTCACAGGTAGTGATTTAAGTAATTTTGAGTCTCATAAAACTCCCTTAAAAATAAATCAAGAAAATGTCCTTGACCTTCAGGAACGTGGGGAATCGGCCATGCAAACCTTATCCAAGTCTCCTAAAAATGGCAGTGGCATTCTGTGGGCTTTAGATCAATCAATGGCTTAAATTTCTTATTTTTAACTTTGCATATCTGATTTCACCATTTAACCAGCCACTCTTTTAAAGTGAGCTCATTAGATGCCCAAACCAATTGATTGATCATTTCAATCATTTTTGGACATGGTAAGTTCTGGGTCAGGTTGCTTTAGAGAAGTGGTAGGTATACTAGGCAGACTTCGTCTGAATGTTAACGTAGGTTAATTGTACTCTGTATAAGCCCTCATTCTCTCAGCGAAGTGAGTAACATTAATTTGCTTCACCTCCAGTCTGCATAGAGACACATCACTTTCCTGTGCAGTTGCAAATACATTGCATCTTTATCATTTTTGACAGGCTGCTTTCTCCACTGAGAGCATGTCTCAGACCACAGAAAACATCTGTTTGTTGACGAATGCTCTGCAAGGAGGTATGTGTGTGCCTTGCAATTTCTGATCTTCTTTGATATAGAACATTCTGTTCTGTGGAACATTTCTTTCTCTATACCTTTACTTGTAAAATGAAGTCCATTCTCTTGGCCCATAGAAATGAGACTGTGAAAGCCAATGGGTTTTTTTTGTTTATTTCCCAGTCCACCCACGCTCCTAAAATAACACACAGGTAGGGAATAATTTAAGCTGCATTACTTTTTCTCCTATATACCATTCCTGCAGGCAAGACGAAGCAAATAGCTTGAAAAATTGACCTGAATTTTGGGTATCCCTGACAAGATACATAGAAGTTGCACATATCTGAGGGCCTAACTGTGTTTGGCACCCCTCTTACTCATCACTATTATCTCTACCAGAACAAATTAACCACAGGTCCAAATAACACTGTTCGTCTGCTGTCATCTGCCACAGACCTAGCCCTTTCCCAAAGACTGCAAGATGCACAGAGTTTCAGGTATCTACCTCTGACCAAATGTAGTGATTTTTCCAACATCCCATAAAACCCAAGTCATTTGAAACTGCTCTCAAAAAGGTTGTGCATTAGCGATTCCCAATTACTCTGCCTGCTAGTGATGGTGCTCTCAGCAATTCCAGTCTTTAGTATTACAGGGCTCGCAGGTAGACAGGAATCAATTATTTCTTTGCACGTTATGCTGCTTTCAGCATTCCTGACCCATAGAAGCTTTAAACCAGTATAGGGAAGCTGAAATACAGAACCCATGTTGAGACTTTTCTTTTCCAATAAATACACAGTTTAGGAACCAGAAAGTTGTCCAGTTTTTGTTAAACAATTGTGTGGCTTTGTGCTTAGCTAAAGACATGTCTGTGTTAACTGTTCCTAATCTTTTTTTTTTTTCTGTGTTATGCCAAAGGAATGGACTCCATCTGACTTTAAGTGTAAATAGCCATTTTTTTAACCATGGTTGACTTTTATATGTTATAGCTTGTGGAGAAGTAAATAGAAACTTTAATTAAAACAGGGATCAGTCAGGTTGAACCTGCAACCTTTGAAATAAGAAGCAGGGCTGTTATCCACTTGGCTACCTGGTCTCCATGGGAGTGTATATATATGTGAGTTTACTAGCTGCACTTTTGTTCCCTGAGAATAATACAAATCTGGAGAGACTACAACATTAAAAATAATTTTAAAAATCAAATATAAGTAGTATTCAGTTCAAACAAAACCTATTCCCCAATTCATACAAAGATCTAAGTGCATAGAAAATTTAATGAAGGTTAGATTTGCAGTAATAGTCTGTTATTTTGCTTGAACAAAAGGTATTTGAATAGTTTTAAGGGCCAAATACTACCACTACTCAGTACATCAGCTACTGATTTCAATTGGATCAAGGTTTGGCCCCTGATGCCCCATTTTGGTATTCTAATGAATTTATTGTTTGATTGCTTTGAAAAGTCTTTTGGCAGAGAGCTGCTGCAAATATAATGGTTTGGTAGTACAGGGCAATTTTTTTTCCCTCTGCGTTGTACTGGCTGTACTTTTAGCTATTGTGGAATAGAAATATTATTCAGCAAAAGAACTATATTAAAAATTATGGAGGGAAGTTAATTAAAAGTCAGCTGTAAATGCTGACTCAAAATAAAACTGACTCCTTACTTCATGCCTCTATATGTAAACAAAATGTAATAAAAAGTGAAGTTAATCTACTGTTTTATTTTATCAGAAAAAAACTGATCTGAATTATATACTCCTTTAATACATAATCCATAAATATACAGAGAAAGATGGCACTAATAAAGTGACTTTGGGATATGGGAGTGACTGGGTCTGTGCAAGTCCATCAAGGGGCTAATATTTAAGAATTTGGTACTAAAGTTCACATCTGAATATTAATTATCCCTGGGATGTCAGACAATATTTAGGGCCTAGAAAAGGGTATATATCTATGTATATCTTGGCTTATTTGTGTGAGTTCTGAAAGACCAACACATTTTTCCTCTGTGAGCGATTTTGTTGCAGGACTGTTTTTTTCCTATATGGATAATGTGCTATTTCACTTTCCTAAGTTTTGTCTTGAAAATATAAGGATTTCTGCTCCTGATAAACTGTGTGTTGATATATTTTATGAGAGTCATTTACCCACATCCCATTTCCACATACATCTTCAACATGTGTCTTTGGAAATCTGAATTATTTACCTCAACTGTTCTGTTGTCTATATGTGAGATTCCTGGCACAGGTAATTGAAGTCACCCAGTGGTTCAAGGTGAACTTACACTAATAAAAGGATGCCATGGGCTTTCTTAATATCCAACTTTCTAATGGTTATCTGTGATGTCTCACCCACAAAAAAAAACCAAACCAAAACAAAAAATTTTTCTTACCAAATGAAATCTGTCTGGGAAAAAATAAAGTGCTATGGATGGCCGTGGCAATGCTGGTTTAGACTACAAAGCCATGCCCTCTAGTTAGCAGCATACCAGATACTCCATCAAGTATCATCTTGCCTACATTGTATTCATGAAACTCCCTATTTAGCTGAGCTCAATCATAACCATGATGAGACAGATATGTGTTAAAGTTCAGTGTATCCTGGTGAGTACCAATCTCAAGCAGCCTCTCTTACATTGTATCGTATAGTTACATGATTAACCAGAGAATTTGACTTTCACAGTAGGATCATCTGCAGCAGCAATGTGTGAATGGTTAAACAGTTGACTTCTTTGTGCAAACCAGAGGACAGTGTGTAATACACGCTCCCTATCTCACTCTGCTAACTCCTTGAAGGAGAGGCTGATAGGATGCTACAATTGCTATGCAAGTTTGTTCCAGCTGTTCTAGAAGAACATCTGTCTTAAATCATCCATGTTTGCTGACTGACTGAGCAAGCTTAATGAAATGCTTTGTGTGTGTGACAGCACGCTGCAATGACAGGTAGAAAAAGGGAAGAGAAACTCAGTGGAAGAGCCAAACAAAACCAAAATAGTTGCTGTGCTTTGCAGTGCATCAGGGATAGCTCCTGGTGCTTCTCATTTACACATACCATGGAGTAATTAGGCCATGGAGGACAGGTCTTGAAACATATGGAAAGGAGCCGCAGCACTGACATTAATGTGGTTTCAGGGTTTTAATAGCCCATGTCTCTGCAACAGGTCCATTGCAGCAGCTGGGTTATTCACCCTATGCTTTTCTAGGAGGTGGGTTTTATCTGCCCAGTCTTCTCAGTCATTTGGAATCTAGCTAACTTGTTGGGACACTGATGAAATAAGCTTCAGGCAGAATGGTAATGTCACCATGTGCAGCTGGAATAGTGGTCTCATTTTAACTTATTTTAACAATTTAACCAGCATCATTGCTGGTAGCACTAGGACAGTTAGCAACAGAATCCCTGCTCTCTCTGCAGCTCTTCTGCAGAGCACTCAGCGGCAGTGGGCAGAAGAGCATAGACATAGATACTATGTGTATTTTAAATATCTAGACAAGAAAGGGCATTCTTGATACACAGCATGGTCACCATTATAGTTCAAATAGGGGTCTTAAATCACAGAAGAAGAGCTCTTATTTAATCCTTCTTGAATGACAACAGTCAGAGAATAAAGACTTGAAGTTATACATTCAACCTTTGCTGTTTATAAGTAGGAGTATACTGCAAAAAAGTAGTGGGTTGCTCTTGGAAATAAATATTCCACAGCCCCAGGACTGCAAAAACAGGCCTGTCAGCAGTTCGACCATTTATAGTTACTCTCTCCATTTTCTGCTATTAGTCTTCTTCTGTACCTCCATCTCTCACTGAAATGGTCTTGGAAAATTTGTGGGAGCTTACAGATTTTAGATAAGGAAAAACATATCAAGGGAGGAAAATGCTGTGA
>NW_010560958.1:0-13556 GCF_000687285.1 Phaethon lepturus | reverse complement strand
TGTGCTTCTACTACTAAATCTTAGCATGTGAGCCACCTATGAACATATACCTTTGGGGGGGTGGGGGAAGCACGTGTTCTTAGGCAAAGGTAGTTAGAATTATCAGAGTGTGACTTTCTGTAAAATGCTACGTTGAGCCTTTCAATGAATGTTTGTGCAATGGGACAGCAATGTACTGCAGATTGCTGGTACCACTGGATGGAAATGAGAGAGAAAGCACCTTAGTAAGCATACACATTAATGATGCTTACAAAGACTCCCTAAAAGTTTGCACAAGGTTCCCCATAATTTTTAATACAGACAAAATTACTAAGAAAAACATCATGGGGAAAAAAGTAGCAGTGTGCAGAAGCCTCCTGATTAGCTGTAGTCCTGAGGTAAATTACACATGTTTATGCAGGAGGTCAGTCACTTCTGTAGCAGAGAGAAGCTTAATATCTGGCTAGTCAAGCGTAACAATTGTACCCTGAACACTTGGCAATAGATGGAATTCACCATTTGATAAAACTGTTTACTCTGATTCTCTCAGTAGGAATAGCCAATGGTTAAGTGAGGCTATATCTCACAAGAGTATAATCTATGGAAATGTATGTAGCATCCCATGAATACTAAACAAATTCATTATGATCAGCAGTATTTCCAATGAATCTGTAATGATGGAACCTTTAAATTAAATTGTCTCTCTTGATTTTTTAGTGTAATCAAGTTCATCAGCCCATTCTTTTTTTTTCCCTTATTTAAGGCATCAAACCCATGAGCTCGTCAACATATGAAAGCGTGTTTGAGCAGCTCAGCCGGAGAACAAAACAGAGGGAGAGAGACAAAAGAGTCATTCTTCACATCATGGAGCACCAAATTCTTTATTGTAAAAAGCACAGCAAAAAAAAGACAGGGATTAAGAAATACAGAACAAAATAGCCGTGCTAGAGAAACTGCAAGGGCTCGATTTCCTAATCTCTATTCTACAAAGGTATTGTAATGCCTGAGAGGGATAAGATACCCCCTGACATTTGGATCAGTCAGAAGGATTTCTGAGAGACAATTGTTAGGAAGCTTAAGCCAGTTTCTTCTCAGTGAGACAAACTCCCAAACCATATGGTGACAAGAAAAATACATTTTTTCTACCTGTCCCTCAAACTCTTACCAGGAGCACCTCACTGGTGCCATCAGTAAACTGCTTGCACCTGCACTGGTCAGTGAAGCATTTCCCTGGGATGACAGCAAAGCGTTTTTTTTCCTTTGGGTGGACTACCTGCCAGGACATCAGGTATCCAAGTGGGACACAAATTCTTTAATTTCTTCAGCATTACTAACAAGTGATCAGAGAAACAGCAAATGATTGTTTTAACCACTGTTCTAGTATTGTAGGAAACATTGGCTTCCTTCATCTATAAGTGACAGTCTCTTAGTGACACCATCTTCCGAACAGTGTGGTTCTCCAGCTGCATTATTTGCTCTTAGAGTGTTCAAAATCTGTATATAGTCACCAAAAGGCAAAGTCTGCTGATTCTGCATGTCTAATGGTTCTGAGTTTACACCTTCATATTTCAGTGTTGCTCCCAGCAGACTAGTAGAACAAGTCGCTATCAACCCTATTGCTTTTATGTTATATGGAGAATAAGCACATGAACACCTCAAGCTTTAGTGTCTTATACCTTTTTTAAACAGTCCAGCCAGCTGGATTGTAGATTTTCAAGCCAACAGCTCTTGTGTACCTAGCAGAATTTTTGAAAAAGAACCTTTACTGGCAGTAAACGGCAGTATTTATCAGTTTAATTGTTTCAATAAATCTATATAATTTCAATATTTACCCCAGTGAATACCTTCTCAGCTTCTTTATTTCTCTGTCAGCAATCAGTTTAAGTCCTGTATAAAAAGTGTGATTTTGTTCTCTCTATACAGTGCATGAGCATAGTTTAAAATACAGCATCTCACTTCAGTATATGTAAATTAGAATTAGTCAAGGAATCAGAGAAACTTGGTGCCATTGTTGATGACAAGTGGTCTTTTTAACTGCAAACAAATTGCAGCATTCTTATTTATCCAGCATGTCAAAGTGCGTGCACTTTGCTGTATCAGCATTTGAAACAGCTTTGTGAGCAGTCCTCCTGCGTCAGTCTTTCATCTATGAAGAGTTGGAGATGACAATTTTTTTTTTGAGTGAATGTACACACAAACATTCTTCAGTGTGTGTGTAAGATACACAAAACTATAAACACGGTTGAGTTAAATTCCTTTGGAAATGAAGAAGACTCATTAAAGAACCTTTACTTTTGCACTATTAATTTAGCTTTCTTACAGACATGGAAGTGTCTCCCTTTTTTCCACCTGTCTAGTTTTCTGTTCAATACAGGTGCACAAGAAGGACACCTTTTATCATATGAAATCAGCCCTGAGGTCCATCTAACAGTGTATGTCTCCCGTTGGTGGTGATAAATGCCAGATGCTCCAGAGAA
Source organism: Phaethon lepturus (assembly GCF_000687285.1). Lineage (NCBI taxonomy): Eukaryota > Metazoa > Chordata > Aves > Phaethontiformes > Phaethontidae > Phaethon > Phaethon lepturus. The sequence goes on along the minus strand of NW_010560958.1, from coordinate 11,100 downwards.
AGTTTTAGGCCAAAGCTGAATAAACTGTCCCTTAATCTCTATTAATAGACACTGACTAAAACCTTGAGGACCAAAGATAATATCCCTTTCAAAATTTTGTCACTATTTTGAAGTTCAGTGAGTGACTCTACTGTTCAAATAATTCATCCCCTCTTCAAAGTAAAGCAATACAAAATCCTGAAAAACTGACCGTATTTCATGCTACAGGGAGATGTCAAGTTAATTGCACAAACAAAAGGTTTCTAATGTGCTTGCCATATCACTGTAAGCAACACCTGCTCTCTCCTAAGTTCACTGAACACCCTTCAAACACTCATGCCTGTGTATCTTTGATTTGCTTTACTCTGTTGCATCTCCATAGCAGAACTAAAGGATAAAAAGTGTTACGTGCATTGTGTGACCTTTTTCTTTCACTGTAGAGTGACTGCAGTAAACACGTATTTACAGGAAGTAGTAATACAACAGCGGAGCAGAAATATGTTACTGCAAATATAAGCAGCTTCATAAAATTACTTCTCTCTTTCCGTTGCCCTGTGAAACACTATTTCAAGACAGTTAGATTCTTGTTCATCAGCATTTCACTGATGTGGGTGTATCTTAATTTTTGCATGCTTTCTCAGTTTGGGCAGATGTATGCTTTTGGCAACACTATATTCATCTATTGAAGTCCTTAAACATGTGGCAGCATAGCAGTATCTAGGCTGCCCGTGCCTAACTCTACACATAAGCCTGGATTTGTATTGCTGGCAAAGAAAATCTCCTTTTGATCATATAAAGCAAGCAAAGCAAATTTTAACAGACTTAGCAGTTTCTATTAGCATTTATTAAAGGTCTCATCCAATACTCATACAAATCAATAGCAATTTTTCCTCTTTGGATATCAATAAGCATTTGGGCTAGTCCCCAACACAGCTGTTCATCTTTTCTCAAAATTGTTAATTAACATATCACAGAGAATTGAAAGCACTTAGTGATGTTGTTTTCAGTGCTACACTATTAATAACTTCCTCGGTGCCATGGTGTACTTGACATGGCTCAAATATAATGGATGATATAGAACATGTTCAGCAAGCCTTAGCTATACCATGTTACACAATAAATATTCATATATATTTAAAAAAAAACAGCAGCCTGCATCAACCTTACTCAAGGTTCTTTAGCATTTACCATTTGGGGACATTCAAACAGTCTTATCGACACGATTATTTGTTGCAGATTTAAAGAAGCTGAATCTTTAAAATAGGTATATATACAAATCAGTCACAAGAAGAAAAGTATTTGGGAAATTTTACTTGACAGAAGATGGAAAAGATTACTATGTTTCACTAGTGGCAACTAATCAACGCCTTTAAAATAGTAAGAATCAAATGTCTGTTCAGATCATGATGGCACAAAAATGTAGTATGAACAAAAATATTAAAAATTAACTGAAAGACAATTATATAATCTCTTTAGGAAATTCTCTGTGTGAGACTTCCCTTGGCTTTGCCTCCTTGAAAAGATCTAATGCTAGAATATAAGAACCTTCCACAGGCACTTCTTTCAAACTACAGGTATCCTTTTTTTTTAAATCAGAAATTCAGTGAACATTTAAGGAAGGAACCTTTAGAAAAATTAGATTAGTTGTAAAAACCTCTCAAAGTAATTGAAGTTTTCAGGATGTGGTTGGTGGACCCATGACAGCCTGGGTACTTTGAAGAGATCCACAAAAGCTAGACAGTATGGCAAGTAACCCCAAATGAGGCATCCCATAAGCAGAGAAAAGGTCCCCTGAGTTTTGCTTTTCTCCTGCCCTTCTGAAATGCTATAAGAACTCCCCCATTTTTAAAGAAAACCTACAAACACCAAGTATTTATGGACCCACAACTATCTCCCAAAAGATCTTATTCAGTGTTTTCTGAATATTTATGGAGGAAAAATACTTGTCTGTTGTTGTAGTTCTTATTACTGTTATCTTCTTTTTTCTTTGACTGTCAAATCTTGAAATTTAACCATAAATTGACCATAAGTTTGCCAGATCGCTGACCTCTGATATCTTCTTCTCATTTAGTAACCACAGTTTCTGAAGGGAAGGAAAGAACACACCTATTGCAAAATTGAGATATTCACCAAGAAGCTTCTGTGTTTTTTAATTAAGAGAAAATATCTTTGACATACTTAGAACCCATGACAGCTGAAAGCGAGTTGATATTCGATTATATAAAAAGCAAAGTAAAAGAACGTTGTTACAGCCCAATGTCAGTTTCTGTAGTGCTTCCCTGAAATGAGTAAGAACAATGACTGGATGCAAAATCTATGTACAGAAAATCACAGCTGAGGTACCACCATGGCATATTAGCCAGTGATAGTGGACTGCTTCTTGAACTGAACTCAGAACTTTTTGTCCAGTTCAGCTAAAAATAAAAAAGGATTAGTGTAGTATCAGCTTTTAGATTAGATTAGTAGAAGCTACTACTGAAACAGTGAAATGTCCATTGTTTGTTCACTTTGTACCATAAACTCATCTCACCTGAGTAAAATTCCCTGAACAAAATTGCAATTACCATAATGGTGCCTTGAGTTATTTTGTGCACAAGTGTTTTTTAACTGTTTTTTATTGTCAACTTGCTTAAAAGTCCTACACAGCAAACGCAGGAATACATGTACACAAAATTTCAAAAGGGGCTTAAATGCCTCTATTGAAAATAACAACCATTCCTCAAAGACTACCAAGTGCTTCCACTTACATTAAGTATTGCCCAATCAAAAATATCCAGCTGTTTTACACAGGAAACCACAAAGACTAACAGTCACTGAGCTGATTTTCCTTTGAGCAAACACAACTGGAGGAACAGCATAAAACAGGCAGGAATTGGATTCTCTAATACTGTATTCTAAAGAATTTTGAGTCAAACAAACACTTGAAAAAAACACTTGAAGAAACATTTGAACAAAGCCTGTACCCTACAATTATAGGAGGTTCCAAACATTTCATGGAAACAACTAAAGCACAGAGAAAATTAATGTAACTTGGAAGTTGGTCCTCCTTTGAGGGGGAATTGGACCTCCAGAGGCCCCTCCCAACCCAATTTGGCCTATGATATTGCATATCTGCTGCTTTGATCAATGGATCTCAGCTATGAAACCAAACATCTAATTTCTAAACCCTTGAAGAGTTGTTTGTTATACAGGTTTGTTATCTATGCAGGTAACAACTAGAAGATCTGATGACCGTATTTCAAAGCTCTGTTTTCTCAGTCAAAGATATTAGGAATCTGAAAACCTTCAGTAAGACTACTTTCACTATACCTAGCCTAGAACACCCTAGTGTTTTCAGAAGATGCCAAATGACAGTCCACCCACAGTTAACTTGGTAAACAAGCCACTTAAATAAAACATCTTCCCTGGATTAAGTCATTTATGAGTACAGACATTTAACCTGAGGCTCCACACATTTTCCCAAATGCCTGTCTTCCAAGTGCGTAAATAGTCCCATTTACTGCAATAAAAGACTGCTTGTACTGCAATGAGACTGCAAGATGTTAAGCAAATGAGTAAATATTTATAGAACTAAGTTATTACCAAAATGCTAGATACAAATAGCTATGCACCACTTTTTAACTGTAAACATTCAATATCTAGAAAATAAAATCAATTAAAATAGAGATTCTTCTTAGCTTTTCTATTTTTTTTTTTAAAGAAAGAATGGAAGAGGAGAGAGAGGAGGAATTTCATTTCAACTGCACAATTTAAGACGCAATATTGCAATAATTTTTTTATAACCTGCCCTATACAAGAATAGAATGCCCTTTTTCTCTTTTTCATCACACACTTTTAATGCTGATTGGAATGACTACAGTGTAATAAACCCCAACAATATAACATGTTATTAAATACTGGTTAAAAACTGCCTTAATCTGTGGCCTCTACTAGCATTGTAAAATCTTTCACTCCCTTTCTCACTCTGACTGCTGTAGCTTTTTCCAAATTATACTGTGTTAGTCAGTTGTTCTGTATAATTTGACATGTTTTATATCAACCTTCAAAATATTATTTTTGTAACTTTTGGTTTGGCCAATAAAACCCTAAGGAAACACAGCTGATGTCTCTCTCCAGCTACACTTTCACTGTCATGTTATAGTTTGTTTTAGCTGTGGTTAATGTAAATATCCATGAACTTGAACTTTTAGCTAATTTCTCATTAAATTAAAGCAGTCTTAGTCAATTTCCAATGCATACATCAAATACTACAACATTGCTAAGCATCTCTTATTTAGTGGTCCCCGTTGCTGTCACCTGGGTAAAATTCATCCTTTTTCCTAAGTCTCATGACTGGTGAGAGACACCAGTCTCTCAGAGAGGCAAAAGAGGAATAGCCAGAGACAGTGTTAGCCTGGGGTGTTGCTCAGGGTAGCATATTGGTCCAGCGAGAGCCAGCCACATCTTCATCTTTTCCCCACTAGTTCGGGGACAAAAAGTAGGAGAGCAACTTGACAGGAGCAAGTCACCCTGTGGGGAGCTGGGGACTGCTGGGACGGCAGGAGAAGAGGGTTTCTTCTGGCTCTGCAGGTGCTGCAGGCTTCAGCTCTCCAGGGCTAATACTCGCAGAGGAGAAAGGCTTGCACTGGTGAGGGGCAGGGGACTTGCTGTGTACCTGCAGGGCACTAATGGCAGCAGACAGGTAAGAGGGGAACAAAGTGACATCTGGACCGAGGAATCTATTTGCCCTTCCCCCAGTGCAGCGGAATATAACTTTTGCCCAGACTGCTGAGGAGAAGGCCTTAACCAGCACTTCTCTTTGCTAGTGCGGGTATTCTCTGGACCGGTTTGAGGAGTACCAGACTCAGCAGCTGAAGCAAGGATTACATAGGCTTATGCTCCAGAAAAGTTTTTGAGGAGATACTCGCTCTCCCAGTTCTTAATATGTGCTCAGAACACTCTGATCATTTTCTGTGTGAGCAAGGAGTGTCACTATCTGTGCACAAAAAACTAAGCCTTCTAACAAAAAGAAAGTCTTTGCTTTAAATGCCTCTTGCGGGGATGGATCTGGGTAGTTGAGGTCAACATTTGGTCGTACTCCATCCCCCTGCACGGGGAACGTGCGCAGAGCAACTACGCCAATGGGGCTTGCTTCTGCAGTCAGCATTACAGTTCGTGCTCTTAGGATGGCGGGTGGTCTAACATTGCATGTTGCAGGAAACGGTAGCAAGAGGCTTCTTAGACAGTTCTGATTGGGAGAGCTGCTCCCGTATGAACTCTTTTACGCTCAAAGGTCTGATTTAACTTAAACTGTGCAGACCCTGCTATTTTAGGTGGTTTCAAGCTAGCTTAAAACTAACAGCTTAAATGTTTCTTCTTTTTCAGCTGCCATACTGGTGAGGCATGGAGATGATTGGTGGTTCTCTCACCAAAAAATAGAAAGGAGGGGAACGAAAGAGTAATAGACAGGCCAGAGAGTATTGTGGAAGATCAAATTAATTGTAACAAGTGGGGCTTGATTTTCTGAGGCAACGTCCTCTTGGAAGTCTTGTATTCCTCCAACTCTCCTGGTTTGCAGGACTAAGCATAAAATTTCCTATCCTGGCTGTTCACCAGTAAAGCAGCATATTAGGACTTGTAACACTTTATTAATATGTCAGATTATTCCATTCAATAGAATGAGATTTCTCTCACCCAGAAAAAATGCATAGTGTCCTATATAGGAAAATGTTAATAGATTTTAATTCTAACTCTGTAGAGACAATTTAAAATCTATTTTCCTTCTTCTAACTGTTTGGTTTTTTGGGTTTTTTCAATTATTATTCTGTCTCATATGTTTATTACACACTCCTCCTTGTCTTCTGAAAACTCTGGTTGCCTTCAGTTGTTTCTTATTATTTGGATTTCTGTATCACCTTAGTATCTCTTTAGGACTTCTCCCTCTTCCTCTCTCTCATCTCTCTGAGATAGATTTGATTTTCTTCTCTGCATTTTCCTTTCTCTTAAACATTCCTCTCTTTTTCCCTCCATTTCCTTTCATTATACAATCTTGCCCCATCACATGTTTGCTTTACTAGCACAGTAGAAAGTAATGAGGGTCATTTACAGTTGCCACATCTTCCAGAGTTGGGGTGAGATGGTCTGCGGTGGATTCAGGAGCTACTACTGTCATACGAGCTGCTGCCCAGCTCTTTTCTGCGCACAGCCTAGGTGCAGGATCTTTTCTCTGTACACACAGAGAACCTCCTCAGAAAGTCCTTGCACAGAGGACAAATACCACAGATATATGGCATTTTGGCCATATATATCTTGGAACTCCCCCGTGTGATTCAAGGGCATTTGGAGTAATATGCACTATAACTTTTGCATCCTCTTTTCATAATACGAAAAACCTGTGCAATCTGTAAGCACAAAGAGATGGCATAGAAATCAGCAACAGCTCGATGCCGAAAGTCCTGGCTTCAATCAGAACCGTTCCTGATACTTGTTTAAAGTATCCTGCAGAGGGGACCTGGGGGGGAAGGCTGTGTGACTGCTGTTTTAGCCAGCAGTAGCTCAGTTGTTAACAACTGTGGGCTTTGACAAAACAAGTACTTCTGCTACTTTAACTCATTTCCTTTTTCCTATCAGCAAATAACATGTTTGACAAACATTCAGCACCAGCGCTGTATTTCTCCCATCATTTTTATGCATTTCATTCAGCCTTTTTTGCAGATTGTTGCTAGAATGAAAAGACAGTAGAAGGCCATGTTTCCAGAGATCAAACTTCCCATTGTTCTTTGAATAAAGATTGTATTTGAGCACAGAGATTTGCATAAGAATTAGTCCCTTTCCTTGTATCAAGTCAGCTATTTTCAGCTCGGTGTAGCAATCTTCGATTTCTTGGTTGTAACTATGGCAATAAGATTAGACGGTATTCAGTAAAATTCATTTTACAAATTAGCATGGGAGGGTGCCCATGACTGTGATAGAAGGAGAGATGTAAAAACATTGTGGAATGAGATTGAAATTAAATCAGAACTCAGAATATTCCTCAAAATAATGCTTCTCAAGCTCATCCAGCACCATCTGGTAGTTTGTGAATGATTTACAGTTAGCTGCAGTAAACACGATGGGATCAATGGGCCTGATGGGGGTTATATTTCTTACTCAAACCCATTTTGAAAAGACATTTTAACCCCATTTTGGGTGGATGCTGAATTCTTTGATCCAGAACTTTTATAAGAGTAGCAGTCAAATCAATTTCAAACACTTTCATTACAGTACAAATCTACAAAGCTCGTTACGGTCTGGGGGGAGAAAAAAAAAGTCTTACTCCAGGCCTCAGGCCATGTTATAATGAGGGTAAGAATGAGCAGTGGTAGGTATTATCTGGAGTTCTGCCTCTGCCTTTCTGCTGCATGGTACAGTCCTGTCAGTTCATCAAAACAGTAGACCTTAATTTGCACACACTAAAGATGGCTTCCTGAAGTTTTGCATCATTTGCAATAAAACTTGGTTTTGATCATATTTCATTACTAATGAGTCTCCTGTCCATACCTAGCCTTTGCTGTTCTTAATAATATATGCAAACAGGGTTAGAGGGAAGGCAAGTTTAGATAAATTTTTTTCAAATGTTTAATGAACACCTTTTTTTTTTAATTTACATTTTCCCAAGGAAACTGTTACCTTAAGAAGAAAAGTATTGCAAAAAATGTATTTTCAAAAAATATTTGATTTGCTGGTTCTTTCATTGGTATGCTATGATATGATACTTAATTGAATACGATATGATGCTGAATTGATATTGGTAACATTCTTTCATCAAATATTAAGAAAATACCAAATTCAAAACACAAGTGAAGTTTTATTTTTCTTCTTCTTCTAAATACAGTCTTTCACAGCTTTTCTTCGATATAAGTTGATATATTAGAAGGATGGCAGACATCAACCCTGCAGCCTTGCACAAGAAGACAGCGGTATTGCATGAAATTCCATCCGCCAGCACAAGCTCAAAGACGTCTTTCAGTACTGCATAAGGCCTGTACTAGCCCTCTGCAAAGTGATTTGTCCTCATGGAACAAATGCATGTTCGAATTGCATGAACAGGTGAAATACAATTTTACCTTTATAAATAATGTCCAGCAGCCCTGATTCACAGTCTGACCTGGTCATCCTACCAAGCTGCATGCACAGCTTCCAAGACCGTGAGTAGCCAAACCTGGCTGTTCAAGAGCAAGGGGCAAAAACAGTTTTTTTAGACCTATGCAGGACTGTTATTTCTGCCTGAAGAAATACCTGAAGGTCATCTCCAGGTATTTTCTCAGTGCTCAGTCCTGAGGTAGCAAAGGTCTTAGGAAGAGTACTCAGAACCTTTCAAGATAAAGCCATTATTTCCTGTGTGACCATTCTGAGCATTCCCAAAGTAAATGAATGTGCAACTTTTTTGGCTCCTTTTTCCTTCTAATACCTTCCTTTGGAGTTATTTAATTGCAAATCCTTATTGAAAGCAAGGAACAGGGACATTACTTGAGTAGACACATCATGCATTATCAAAATCGCTTTGTGTTTCTTCTCAGGTAAAAATAAAAGCTATTGGGGTGGAAATTTACTTGCTCTCACTATTGGTTATCTGAATAATTGTTCGCTGTTCTAAATGAAAACAAATGGATGTTTGCATATAAACAATCATAACCCATTTTCTTGCCAGCAATACATATTCCAATTTGTGGTATATAAACCATCAGTTACTCAGTGGCTCAAAAATTATTGTGCCTTTTTAAAATGATCTAATCTGCAGGATAAAACAGTTTCTAGCAGCATAGATCAGGACTTGCAGTCACAGTTTAAACCCACAGTTTAAACCCACAGTTTAAACAGTTTTGCAGGACAGGATTCAACAGTATGCTTAGTTTGCTATGAATCTCTGAAATAGATCACACACAAGGGCAAAAATTCATCTTATACAGGGTATGCGTTACAACCAGGTCACATAATGCAATATAGCACCAGAATGACAGTGCACATACCAGATTACTAAAATCTGTGTAATATACAGTTCTCAGTGCAGAGAGTTTAAATGAAGCAAGACAGTGGGAAACCTGAAATCAAATACTATAACTCAGGGGGCAACGTGACATCTGTCCTCGTTTCAAAAGCAAAAGGTGAAAGGATCAGCTAGGTCTGTGAAGGCTGTTTTCTTCCCAGATTGCAAGAGTATCAATCGAGGATGCAGTTTGCAAGACAGTAAACTAGGTGAGAAGGAGTGGAACCAGACCATCTAATGCATGTCAAAGTATTGTTTAAACTCTTGGCATTTACCAGAAAATACCAGAAAGTCCTTATAGGTTTAGCTTGTGCCATTTAGAAGAAGCACTCGTAAGATAGGTAGGAACCTGATAAGGACAGTTTTTCAAGAATCCCCACAATGAATATCGACTGCTTCATTCTTATGCAGTGGAGACGTTTGCTTTGGATTTCATCCCTAAATCTAATCTCCTATTCAGATACCAGAAGTTCTGCATAAAGACATTTATATTACAGCTCCACAAGTAACTTGTATCATAGCAGCTGTCCAATAAATCTCTTTTCTTGACTCTTCCAAGCATCAAAGTGAACAGTAGTGGCAGGACCTCCAGTTGTCCCAGTTCCCAGACAGAGAAGACGCCCTGAGTTTTTTCTTTTTCTGAGTTGAATGAGTATGAGCTGGGATGCATGTGTACACTAACAGTGGGAAATAGCTGACTGTCCAGTCGAGAGCAGATGAGGCACAGGTTAACAACAGGTTCATTGCCAGGGGTTTGGACTAGATGACTTTAAAAGGTCCCTTCCAACCCAAACTATTCTATGATGGTTCTATGATGATTCTTTGATGAACAAAAGGTTTAAGAAAAAGCCTATCCTGCCTATCTTGGGAAAAGTTGTGAATTATGTATATAAATAAAGGGAATAGAAGCCACCTTAAAAGAACTAGTTTTCAGGCACTAAATTGACCTGCAGACCCTCTCTCCTTTCTTGGCCAATCAAGGCCATACAGCTTTGAAATATTATGGGACAATCAGTTAGGTGTATCAACAGCCTTTGTAATTGCTGACTGTGTTTCTGCTTTTAATTTGTGAATGCACTAACTGTGTTTCATAATGCCCGCCTCTGATTGAAGGAAATGCCTGAGTGTAACAGGAGCCTGTGGATAAGGTTTGCTCTCCTGTTGTCCTTCACATACTGAGAACAATGCAGAAAAGGAGTCATTACTTAGCTGACAATGTAGCAGATCAGAAGTAGCTGATATTTATCTCTGATTGGGAAAGCATCACTATAGTTCTTTTTACCTGAGCAACTTAAAACCTTTTCTTTAACCTGAGAGAAAGGAAGCTCTGCTGTTGTACTGAGTGGAGGATATTTTTAGAGTTATTGAATACTGTAGGATCAGAATTTCCACCTGTCTTTGAAATGTGTTGGAACTTTCCTGTTCTTGTGGACTATATTTCTTTGTCTCATTATAGTCTATCCATCCTACACTTCATACAATTCTCATGAGATGAACGAAGTACATGGGGGCATACTGGTATATAGGGCACAATGTCCAACTCTTTCTCTTAGTAGCTAACCTGCCACCTTTCAGCTCCTCTGTATGGGTATTTGAAGGGCTATAAGGCCCTATATGCTTGTACCTTTAGTGCAGTTATGAGTGAAATGCAATACGAAAGCCATCACCTGCTGAAAAAGGTCTATATAACATTACATTTTGTATTTCACAGAATCACACAGAATCACAGAATCACACAAAATCACAGAATCACAAAGGTTGGAAAGGACCTTCAAGATCATCATGTCCAACCACTAATCCAGTGCGACCGTGCTCCCTAGACCATGTCCTGAAGCACTACATCCACACGTTTTTTGAACACTTCCAGAGATGGTGACTCCACCACCTCCCTTGGGCAGCCTGTTCCAATGCTTGACCACCCTCTCAGTGAAGAAATTTTTCCTAATATCCAATCTAAACCTCCCCTGGTGCAACTTGAAGCCATTTCCTCTCGTCCTATCACTAGTTAGTTGGGAAAAGAGGCCAACACCCACATTGCCACAACCCCCTTTCAAGTAGTTGTAGAGAGCAAGATTTCCCCTCAGCATCCTTTTCTCCAGGCTGAACAACCCCAGTTC
>NW_010560957.1:20288-20581 GCF_000687285.1 Phaethon lepturus | reverse complement strand
TAACGGCCGAACTAGAGCTGTCACTGAGCAGACACAGGCGCTTTGAAAGAAGGTGGCTTAGTTTAGGATGTGTATAGCTGTGGAGCCAGAGGTTATGAGAGTCACCCCTGTGGTTCCCATCAGGGACAGGAGCCTCATATACAAGTGTGCAGGGGACCGTGCCTATCAGACTGCACAGAAGCGTCAGGAAGGGGGACATGGCTTTGCAGTGACTGGAGTCTCCCCCGGCACCCACACCAGTGACTGCCAATGAGACAATCTCTGAAACTCATGGAAATATTTTACAAATTTCC
>NW_010560957.1:18432-20257 GCF_000687285.1 Phaethon lepturus | reverse complement strand
TTCCATTCCCCCTCCCCCCCCCCCAAGTATTTGAATGGAAGAGAACAGAAAGTTTGTTCAGTCCAGTTTCTGTTGGAACAAAATTGAAGACTTCATCAGGTGCTCATGTCTGTGAGATGTGAGACCTCACTCTATAAGGGTACAGGATGTCTGCTGTGTAGCATATATGTGCTATACCACAGAATAAGAAGCTACAGAGAATCTGCACTGGACTTGGTGCATTCTGCTTGGAAATAGGCAGTTTGTTGTTCAGAAAAGTATGAAAGGCCCAGTAGCTCCAGGATATAAATGTAAGTGATGCATGATATTTTCTGTAGTGAAATGACTTGAAATTAACTTACTTAGAGAAGTATAATTGTCTGTAAAAATAATGGCCCATAGAAAAGGGAAAGTAAAGGCTGCAACTTATAATAAGTAACTGTTAATACCCTTGTTTTGGAAAGCTAACAGAAGTTTTGTCTTCCTTTGAAATTCTATATACAGTCTGTGAAGGCATAAGAATCCAAAAGCTTTACCTTCATTAAAAAAATTATCTTGGGGTTGACTTTGCTAACTTAACAACTTAACAAAGTCTAATTTTTTTTAGAAATTAATATCCTTTTTCAACAATCAGAAGTTCATTCAACTCTTTAGCTGCCTAGTTGCTGTCTGATTTGGTACTTTCCCGTACATCATGTTCTGAAATTGGGACCAAGTTATTTATCTTAATATAACCAGCCACTGTTTTTTTGTAGTACACTTTTCAGTATTAGTGGCTCTTTTCTGAACTCCTTGTATCTGACAGACTGTCACCATTAACAGTACTCATTTTTGAAATGCACCATGGGACGGGAATACTGCAGGAAAAGATTACCTCTAAAATAATGAAAACATGCTTATTTCCCCCAAAGGCTGAAAATGAACAAACTCTGAATCTCATTAATAACTGCATGAATTGTTCTTTTCACAACTCTAATCCATAAAGAAAATAAAAATCTGTCTAAGTCTGTCTTGTATAGTCATTCTTCCTCAGTCTGCTTTTACTTAAAGAAAAGCCCATGGTTTCCTTGCAAATGTTGCCATAATATACATAGGGTAACTAAATAGGAATTTGTAAAAGAGATGATAAAGCAATCAGAAGGGCTTGACAATCTCTTGTATTCAGACAGAGCAAGCCTGCGTAGATTGCAATTTTTATCGCTTTTCTTCACTGTAAATCAGCCCTGGCCTGGCATTATCTCTTCTCCAGATATTAAAAAAAAAAAAAAAGGTCAGGGTTTTGTACGTCTTTGGCATCTTCATAATGCTTAAGGCCATATGATATAGGAATACTATAAGTTTACTAAGAAATTGAGTTTCATTTCTTGAGTCAACTTTCTGATTTTATCTCACTGTGATGAATTACCTTATTTTCTGTTTCGTTTGTTTGTTGGGGGCATTGGGAAGGAAGAAAAAATTTTGTCTAACTATAAATTGTTAGGGTCAGAATGATCAACATCCTTCCAGGACAGGGGTGGAAAAAGGAAAACAACCACCACCGAAAGGAAACTCTCTTCCAGTAAAAATAATGGAACTTGTTTATCTGAAGACAAAGATAAGATTTTGCATATGAATAAGGTAAATGCTCTCTTCCATAAGGTAGTAGATATGTTATTGCAGAGCACTGAATTAGCATGCTATGTTTATAAACTGTTAGGTTGAAGAAGCTTTAAATATACTTTTTATACAAGTTTAAATACGCTTTTTAAAAGGTGAAGCCAACTGCCTATTGACTGAATAGATACTTTTCTGCTAAGCTTCAGCTCTTTTCCTTAAAACATACAGCTCTGTAAAAAAAAAAACCCAA
>NW_010560957.1:10997-18401 GCF_000687285.1 Phaethon lepturus | reverse complement strand
CTCGTAAAAAAAAAAAACCCAAGCCCCCCCCCCCCAAAACCCCCAAAACAAGCCTGGATATTACTGAGCTAGATAGATAGATCAAAGCTGTTACAAACACGCCAGTATTTACTGTTTAAAACTGGACTTTCTGGCTCATTCTAGACAGTATATTGCTATTTACAGGTATGCAAAATTCATATGTGATCTTTCTGATACCCAGATATCTTTGTGATACCCAGTTTTAATTAACTTTCAGTTCCTTTTTCTGGAACAGATTCAGAAAATACATTTTCCCTTACTTGGTTTAATTTGACTGGGTTTTCATTGCACTTTATTGTGCTGGTTGACTAATGGTAGGTTGGTGTATAAGAAATGGAATCCAAACTCTATGAGACGTCTGGGAGTTCATTTTACCTATTAGAATTCCCACATGACGTGCTGCCCTGACAATGAGTGATGATCCATGTAGTGGAAATGCAGACAAGCTGCACATTGCAAAGTTTAGCTTCTTTACTTTTCCTGACTTGAACTGCTTTAGGCAGCCTAAGAAGTAGACAAAACAAGGGTTACTGATTGTCGGATGTAAGAATGGAGGTATGTATGTGACTGCAGTAGAGAAGCATGAAATTTCAAGGTTTTGGATTAGGTCAAAAAGCAAAGAGAAGTCGTCATTGTTGACTTGGCAAATTTTCTTATGAGACTTCGGAAGATCATGTATTCCTGAATTTAAAAAAAAAATCACTGTCAAAATAGTTTATAAAAGATTGATAACTATAAATAATTCCACAGATTAAATATCTGTCCTTGTAAGGTAAGGAATGAAGAGTTATTCAACTATTTATTTGTTCTAAAGCATCAACAAAAACTATGGAATGCAGCAAGATTTCTTCTCTTACCACATCATTAGTTTACAAAGGAGCAGTCACTTCCAATATCAGGATTTATCAGATTTAACAATAATTTTAGAAGTTGCTAATCAATATCATACCACTTCTTTGCAAATTGCTTTCAGTTACGTTTCCCAAAAAATTACCTTGGGCATATTCTATGCTAATTTTCAGCTCTAAATTTTTTTCCAGTGGAAAGATAAAATAAAATTGAAAATAATACTGTTTACTTCTGAATTGCCTGAACAAGCAGGATACAAACATGTTTTTCATGCTCCAAGGATTTTTTTTCTGAAGCTATTTTGCACGAGTCACTCAAACACTTATGTCTTAGACCTTTGCCCTTATGTGTATGTACTGATGCACAAAGGTGGCCTGCATTTTTAAAAATAGCTTGGGAATAAAGTTGGACACCTGCTAAGGATATGTGAGCTACCTAATAGGTTTTCTAAGCAACTCTCATGAGAGTATAATTTCAGTGATTATGTTAGTATGATTTGAGAATTTTACTCTATAATGTAAGACCATAAAAAATTACCAAATTACAGTCTTATCACTGCAGGCCATCATTGTTTCACCCAGTCAGTACTGTACAAAGCTGTGTGTTTGGTTGAATAGGATTTTGTATTTTTGGCTAAATAATATCTTTTAGAAAGGAATCTTTTGATCTGCATACATCAAGAAAGATTGCAACATTTACACTGGCAGCTTGTTTCAGTGTCTGAACACTCCCATCCTTTCAGCTTGTATCTACTTTGAATTGTGTGGTATCATCTTTCAGGTGAATCTTGCTATTTTTCAGTGTAATTTAAAGAATTCCTTCTTAACTGAGATTTTCTCCATAACTAGGAACTCACATGTTTTACTCATGACCCTGCAATCCCAAAAAGAGGAGGAAGAGATAGAACTCATTTTTGTATCAATATTTTTATGTAAAAAAGGGTGTATGAACACACTTAAAGTTTAAAGATAGACTTTGCCTTACAACAGCAATGCCAATAGCTTTTCAACTATCTTTTCAGCAGTACAGCTGTTCTTAACATTTTTAAGCTAGGAGCAGCATAGCAGACTTGCATAATGACACTGAAGATCAGAAGCGCATCCTGTACCAAACATTTTAGGAATCTCATTAAACTGCAATTGAAGACATAGCAGCTGCACACTGGAACAGATGTGCTTACTTGTCTGAATAGTCCTGATCTGCTCTAGCAGAAAAGCTGGGAAAGCAACAACTTGTTGTGCTGTGGGATGCAAAGACATGAAATTTCTTGATAGCCTTTTTCTTTTTTTGATTATGGAGTTACAGGTACTTTGGAGAACCCTGTCCACATGCACAGATCAAGGCACTATGGAGGGACCTGTTAATGAATGGAAAAATTGCCACCAATAACTTTACTTTTTTGAACATAACATGTTGTGGGGTATCTCCAGTGTTTGTGCGGAGTGTGGTACTCTGGTGCTCTCAGTTATGAAGTGCCTTTCAACCATGAGAACAATTTTAGTAAGGCAGGACACGGTCCTTGTCCCTGTTAACCACTAAATGCTCTAAGTTCTGCAGTATGAAAAAAAAAAACCTAAGATGTAAGAGTATATACATGTAGGATTCTTTCTTGTTAGCTTGGTGTTGACAAAGCCCATGTGGTGAACATAATTCGGAGGCTACAGACAAGACTACTTTGCAGACCTCATGCAGTCTGATACAATGGTTTTCTTGTCCAGAATTTGTGATAACTGGTAGTGAGTATGGAGGCCAATTGCCCCCCAAAAGTATCTGAGTGCATTTGCAGCTAAGAGGTCTCAAAAATACTTCAAAGTGTTTGCTGCCTGGTAGGAAGAAATTATATAAGAGGAAATTTCTTCTGTTTTGCTGAGGAAAAATTGTTTCTTGTGCTGACCTCTCCCCAACACGTTGATCTTTCTCCTGCTGTGAAACTCCACTAGCAGATCTCATTACTGAGGTGAAAGAAAGTTAGTTCATAGATATTCAGAAATGTGATTAAATTAGCAAACTTAAAAAGTAGTCAACAGTCCTAGGTGCAATATTTCTTTTAAGTGTGAATCAACATAGTGTTAAAAACTGGCACAGAATTTACTTTTTGAAATTATTTTTAACAGAACTGAAGGCTTAAACAAGTGAGGCTGGCACTTTTCACTTCCATATCGCTGGGCTGAATTCTATTCAGGTTAACATTGAAAAGAATTCTGTCTTCCCAGTGGCTGTGTAGTGGCCTATATTGCAAGAGTTGTTCATAGTTGGGGGATGGTTAAGTGATACAGTCATTATTAACATCCAAACTGGTACTGTGTATGGGCTCCGTGTATTGGAGCAGAAAAGTCAGCAGTGAATGTACAAAAGGAATGAGTAACACTGACCTCTAAGGTTTGCCCCTCCAAATCATTATTCTTCTAGATGAATTGCTCTGTTGCACTTGTTATAGACATAAATAATATGATTCCAACATCGTAAGCTTTATCATGATAATGGAAATTAAATGCACTTACTGTAAAATACAGTGAAAGGTAGATTTATTTCTGTACCTTCAATCTTGTCTATTAAGGTTTTTATGAAGGACACAATCTGTTGTATTAAGTTTGCAAATACTAAGTTAAGCAAAATTTCTTTGCAAGCGATGTGGTAATGATTTCTTTATAGGCTTTCTGAAATTATCTGGTTACCCATTTGTAGTGTGTTCTTTCCATAATAATTTGCAAGCTCCTACAGAACAAGAATTATTATTTTTTAAGGGATTGCAATTGGAGCAGAATCTTTACTGATGTTAGCAGAAATGAAAAGCTGACCTGAATAGCCATAAAATGCTTCAGGTTCCTTTCGAATGCCTTGCCAGGGAAGGTAAGGTCAAGGCATGTGAGCTCTGTGCTGCTGTTGTCTGACCTTGCAAATGCCCGTGGTCACGTTATCAGAAGATGCTGTTTTTCTTCTTCAAGAGAGTCTGAAATTTGCTGCCTGAAGAAGTAAATTAAGCCATATTCTACTCAGATATTTCTCTACTGGTAAGGCAAATATAATCTTTTATGCATTACTTACATTTGCTTCACTTTGTAGTATGCATATTTGATATAATGACACTATATTTTCTTACTTTGATCATGAATCCACTCACCATTTGTCAGTATGGAGCGAGTGCGTATCCATTACTGCTTCTGTTAAATACTTGCAGACTGACATTATGTTTTGTCCTGAAGTAAGTTTTCTCAATAGAGCAGAAAATACTTCTCTAGGGATTGAGAAAATTAGCTCCAAGAGGGGATCCTGTTGCAAACAGGGATACCGTCAAGATCACAGCTATGAAAAAACCGTGGTTTTCAATCTTTCAAGGTGTACTTTAAATTTATATGATCTTTGATCACACTTTCTCTTGTGTGTTTGTGTATAAACATACATACATACATACATACATATATAGAAAATGTCAGTCTCTATTACTAATAGCCTTATGTATAGCTTTCAAGCTCTGCTCATATTCTAAAATAAGCAGGGAAATTTTTATATACTGTTTTATGCATGTGCAAATTTATGTTTTTGGGGTGGGTGGGTTTGTTTATTTTTCTTTGTAGAGATAAGGATGGATTCTGCTTCAGCTGAAGTTTAAATAGACGATTTCTGAAGTTGGACTCACTGAATAATTTGAAATTATAATTGGTATAAATTGAAACACATCTAAAATGTAGCAGGATGTTTTCACTGATTTCTGGCTTTTGACAGGTTACATAACCTCTTCCCTATTTTCTTCACTTAGAAGAAGTGCTCCCAGGTGCTCTTCAGGAAGTATCTTATTTTTAATACACTGAACTCTAGCCTAGGAATTAAAACTCCTCATAAATTATGCTTGTTTTCAGTATTAGATCCAGAAAATTTCCTTCTGAGATCAAAATCTGAGTATCACACCTGTGCCTTTGGGTGTGGCAGAGTTTTCAGTGGCTATTACTTTGAACTACGTCCAGTCTTCAAAGCTGAAAAGACATGGTCCTTAATAAGGGAATTTATTGCCATATATGAAAATATGTAGAAAATATATAGCTTGAAGTGCATAATCTGTTTTTAGTTAATCTTATTAAAGTATGGCAAGAAATCTTACTAAAACGTGTTGAGAAAATGCTTAAGAATACATAATGTATCTGTAGATCTCAACAACTTCGTAATCTAAAAAACTTTGGAAGCTTCATTTTGGCTGGCATATTTCAAATAGTATGAAATAAATTACTGGAGTCTTCAAAAAGATAACTTTTATATAGCAAAAAAAGCCAAAGAGACTTCCAGATATTATATTCTCTTAAGAAAGAGCAAAACTCAGTAGAAAAAACAACTTGTGAAAACTCAATTCAGATATAGCTAATGTCTGAATAAAAGAAGGTACAATAAAATATTACTCTGGAGATATTTTTATGTCCTTTGAGACAGTTTATCTGCATTTCTGCTCTTCTTTGCCCTTCCATTCCTCCTGGAAGGTTTACGCTCAGAGCAGGGTTGTTCCAGTTTCATTCTTATAATTTGTTTTGAAGACAAAAGTAGTCTGTGCTTCCTGATGCACTTCCTCTTCTGTGCTGGCTGCATGGCAGGAGTTAAGGAGTGTGGTTAGGGCAGAAAATATAACTGAACTGAGCTGTGACTTTTCTAGTGGAAGTGAGTGTTAAAATCACCCACACGTTGAAGGTTAAGGAGTTGGAAAAACAGGATGATGTACTTCTAGCATTTCTGATATGTTCAGTGTCCTCCTTTCTTCCTCAAGGAATCGGGGTGTCTGAGTATTGCCCTCCGATCCTTGACAGCTATTAGTCAGGACCTCCCTCACAAGGCTCCATTTGAGAACATGAGAAACAGTACTGGACAGAATGAACTCTAATACAGTTAAGAATATATTTCTTATTTAATTTCCTTAAGATTAAATTCAAAAATTAATTGTGGGACCTTTTCATGAAGTCTCTGAGCTGGCATCATTACTGACATTGAGACAAATTGGGTCTCTAATCCTGTAAATGGCTTAATGACACTCATGCATAAAGTTGGGCTTCTGCGCATGTGTTGGAAAGCCTTCAGCCTTGGCTGACTGCCGTGTTCATTCGTTCTGGATGTAATTAACATGACTCATCAACATTTCCTGATTATGGATGCTGTGCAGCCTCATATTTTGTATCTCTTCTTCAAATTAGGCTTCTGGTGCTGAAATCCTAGCATCAACCTATAAAATAAATCAAAGAAGATTTTTTAACCATTTCAATTCACAGGTTACAAAATATTTACCAGAAGAGGGTCACCTGGGACTTCCATGCTCTGGCCAGCAAGATGGAGAGATATGTCACTGCCTAATGCCAATGGGAGGTTAAAGACCTGCACGTCGTTTCTTATAGTAGAAGAATATCAATATTACTGAATGTTACTATTAATTACTCCAACATATACACGTACATTATGTCATTACAAACTTGCCAGGTTCGTAAATTTTTCAAGGATCTACAGTTTATAAACACAATTTAGGTAATGTCCTGCAACTTTTTTTCTGTAAATACAGCTTCCATGCATCTGTACTGGACCTTGTGGTGAAGTCTTATTGTCACAGTCTTGCTTAATATACTTCCATTCAAGTTAAAAATTTCATTAGTACCATCAGTTGGATTATAAAAATTTCAGTAATAATTTTCAATAGAATTGAAATAGATTTACCAGAGAGCAGTATTTTTGTTGGATTATTATGAATTTTATTAATATTGGAATAATATTCAATTAATAATGGAAAAAATAATTCTGATGTTGCAGTGCTGCAGCTAACAGTATAAAGGTTAACTATTGCAGTCCAAAACAATATATTGATAAAACAAATAGTAAATTTTCTGCATAATCTTATGTAAAATTGAAGAAAGAATATTTGCTTCATGGCTCTTTGAGCTTCAGAAATTCTGCATAAATTAAAATTGTAACTAACAGGGGAATACATTTTGGGCAATTGTGAGTTCTAAATTGCTTAGAAGTTTGCATAGAGGAATGTGATCTTTTTTTTGCTAGTTTTTGATCTGGTTAAGCTCAAAGCTATTTACACAAACAGAAAATTCTTTTTTCCAGATGAACAACTTCAGTGGTATTCATTTGCTGGAATTAAACTGCACTTGTTATTCCTGTGAAGCAGAACATAAATTTTTGACCTCTGATGCATGGCCCTTGGGATTCGTGGAACCTGTCATATAAGCTAAACTGTGGTCTTCAAATGCAATGTTTGTATTGTCCCTCAAGACAGAATGAGACCTAACCTGCGAGAAGATATGATGAGCTGCACAAATGTCACATGCTTTGAGGAAAGGTGAATTAAAATTAAAGGCATTATTTTTCTCCTTGGAAAAGCAGTAAACTCACAGAGGTGAAGAAGCAAAAGGGATAACTGAGGGACAGTAGAAGTTTTCTGAGATTGGGTGTGTGTTCACGGTCATGCATGCTCATGCCTGACTAATGTCTTCAAAAAAAGTATGGGATAAATTATTTCTAGTCCATGTTCTCCAAGAGTCCAAAGTTCCCTCCTACCACAGC
>NW_010560957.1:0-10966 GCF_000687285.1 Phaethon lepturus | reverse complement strand
CTTTCCCTGTGAGAAACATTGTTTCTCTTTCCTTCTAAATCACGGATTCTGCACTCACGGAAAGGTGTCTCGTTCCCCCGTGGTTCATTTACAGCGTTAGAGGATCTGGGATGGACTCGCATCTTTGCAAGAGTGAGGTCATGCCTGTAGTAGTTTAGCTTCGTGGTAGTATTCCCAACAATCCTATGTAAAAGTATGGTAGAGAACTTAACTGGTGATTCAAACAAATGACCTGTTGTTGAGTGTTACTTAGTAGGAGTGTGTATAAGGCATATTAAATTTAAGTTGTAATAAGCTGAACGGGAAAAGGCACAGTGGATATCAACAGAAGGTGCAGAAGACTACTTTGATTGCAGGCTGGAAAGGAAGTGACTCAGGATGCTTTGAAGAAAGTGAAGTGTGTAAATGAGAAAAGGTCCATCTGCAACCAGAGTGAGGTTCTTCAAGATTTAATCTGTACTATATGCTCTTTCTCTGTAGCTATCATTTTCCATGTATGGTTTTCTAGGCATATTCCATAGTCCAGAAACATCACAGAGAATGTAGTCTCCCACACAAGATGTTCTTGGACTTAAAATAATATTAGTTCCAGTAATGGAAAGGAATACTTGGAATCTACTTCAGATGCTTTTATTCCTTCTCCAAACTGCTAGCATATTTTCCTTCATGGGGGACATCTTCAAGCAAGCCAAGGGAATTTTGGGGTACTGATATATGGCATGAGTTTTAAATGAAATCGGAATATGTGACTGATTCCTGCAGTCAGTCCAAGATTTTGAGGTTTTTTGAATCTCTCAAACTATACTTTAGATTGCAGAACCAGACTCAAGTTTGCAAATTACTTTTCATCCGCTATGTTAGTTGGCATAAAACTTAAGAAATGCAAGGTAAGGTAGTAAAAACATGCTAAAAAGGCTTTGTCGTGTCTTAATGATAAAATTGCTACCTTGCTTTTAACATCACTTAACCTAGATTTTTCAGTTCTCTATTTACAGAATTAGGGTGCTGAGTTCCTGTATAAGTCAGGTGAACATTTGAAGGTAGAGAATAAGCAGAAAAGATTTTCTGGCATCAAGAGAAAAAAAGTAGTCATTAGACAAGGATAACTAGTAGGAAGAATGCTGTTTCTGCTATCCTTCAAGTTTTTCCCAGCAATTACTTCAAGTGACCTTTTCATCACGGAATTTTAAGTAAACTAGTTGTTTTTCAAATCTTAAAAAACAAAAAAAAAAAAAAAAAAAAGTATCTTATCACCCTAGTAACTCTTATTTTGGTTAGCTAAACACCAAATACTTAGAAGCAAGGAGCAATGTCTCTGTTCTACCTAATTGAAAACTTACAGTTCCTGAAATGCCTGATTAATTCTATGGGCACTCAATTTTTTGCCTTTGTTTATGTCCACAGCAGTCTGTATTTCAGCAAGGTGGAGCAGTTTGATAGATATGTTTCAGCTCAGCCCCTTTGGGATCCTTGCATGAGTCATCTGTTTTCCTTAACCAATCTCTCTCTTCTTGCTCAGAGTAGGTCCAACATATCAATAAATAAATGAGCGTCTCAGAAAACAGCTTTGTGCTAACTGCTTTCCTTGGAATGAGTAGTTGGAAGAAGAGGACACAGTGGGAATACTCTTCCAGAGTATCTAGCCCAACCCTCCTGCTGTGGGTGGGAACATCTTTCACTAGATCATGGTGCTCAAAGCCCCATCCAATCTGATCTTGAACACTTCCAATTATGGAACATCCACAGCTTCTCTGGGCAACCAGTTCTAGTGTCTTACCATCCTCATCATAAAAAATTTCTTCCTCATGTCCAGTCTAAATCCACCCTCTTTCAGTTCACAACCATTTGCCCTTGTCATGTCACTACAGGCCCTGGTAAAAAGTTTACTCTACTCCTTTCTTAGAAGCCCTCTTTATATATTGACAGGCTATGATAAGGTCTCCCAGCACATTCCCTTCTCCAGGCTGAACAACCCCTACTCTCTCAGCCTGTCCTCATAGCACGGTTGTTCCACCCCTCTGATCTATTTTGTGTCCCTCCTCTGGACCCACTCCAACAGGTCCATGTCTTTCCTGTGCTGAGGGCTCCAGAGCTGGATGCAGGACTCCAGGTGGGATCTCACCAGAGCGGCGCAGAGGGGCAGAATCCCTTCCTTCAACCTGCTTGTCAGGCTTCTTGTGATGCAGCCCAGGATACAGTTGGCCTGCTGGGCTGTGAGTGCACATTGCCGGCTCATGTCCGATTTTTCATCTACCACTATCCCAAGTCCTTCTCCACAAAGCTGCTCTCAATACATTCACCACCCAGTCTGCATTGATACTGGGGATTGCCTTGGCCCAGGTGCAG
The DNA here is from genome assembly GCF_000687285.1 of Phaethon lepturus. NCBI lineage: Eukaryota > Metazoa > Chordata > Aves > Phaethontiformes > Phaethontidae > Phaethon > Phaethon lepturus. Next base: position 8,620 of record NW_010560957.1, on the reverse strand, counting down.
GACCTTGTCCCTTCCCTCAAGCATATCACATCTTAGTAGTGTCTTCCTTAAGGTAAACAAGTGATTCTACTTTTTGTCTCTATCTTAAATTTCCTTGAAAAAAATTCTTAAAGAACATCGGAATTTATCACAATTCCACATGTGGACCTCTCATAAAAGCAGCTGACCTTTTATTCAGTCTATTTTATTTCTCCCAGGACATAATTCTTAATATATGGTGTTAAAACAGACAGTAAAATACAAATCCTGTTTAATGATGTACTGGAGCACAACGGTCAATTAAGGAAGATCTGAGATGAGTATCTTAAAAACCTTTAAAATCAAATCTAGTGATGTAAGTAAGCACCTAGCCTAAGCATTTCAATTAGCAACTGAGTCTACATTTTCCTAAATGCCAATAGGTTTAAATCACCTTAATTCAGAATTATTTTTTTTATATCGAGATGAACTTTGAACATTATGCAGTATTCTTTATTGTCCAAATCATAATTTGTCTTAGGAGTCAAAATACTTCCAAAGAGAAACCTTTTAACAAAAACTACTCTTCTTCATTACCAAATGTCAGTAGTCACGCTACATTACTTTGTTCTCCAGATTTTAGCACTTTGGCCAAACAAGGAAGTGTCAGATAAGAAATGCGTATTTGTCAGGTTGCTGTTGACAATGTTGGGGGGGGGGGTTCTGTTTTACCTGTAGCAATCTGAGCATTTTTTAATGCCTTTGCAAATATTTTTGCAAATGTAGCTAAGGATTAATAAACTGACACTTAACAATTTTTGTACCTTGAAGTCAATCGGAATTTGATGGATGAGGGCTTTTAGTCTGAAGTAAAAGTAAATAGAAATCTTAATGAAACAGCTTTTTCTCTGTATGGTGGTGAGAGAGAACATGTCAGGCTTGGAAAACGGAGCCCAATTCCCCATCCAGAAGCACAGCTCAAGTCAAAAAAGATGTGATTCCCAGCTGAATGAGAAAACCCTCCTCCCGTGCCTTGCGGCAAGATGCAGCTGTGCTTGCTTCAGCTGTGAAGCCCAGCTGGGAGGTGGGTGACCGAGCTGTGTGACTCCAGGTCTCCCCCTTCGTTCGGTCCTGTGGCGCTGAGCCCACTGAGGCACTTTCCACCCTACTTCATCATCTTCTGTATTAGCAGGTTTCCTAAGTAATAAACTCTTCCCAAGCACTCTGTGGGGGTTTTTTCCTCCTCTTTTTCTGTCCTTCAGGTGTTCACAGAGTAGCCGCAGACGCTTAGTTCCCTTTCTTTGTCATTTGTTTCTGGCAGGTGAGAAGCCGGAGTCGGAGCAAGATGAAGTTAAGCTGCAGAACGCCAGCAAGCAGATTGTGCAGACCGCTATCCTCCGAGCGGTGCAGCAAGTTTCCCAGGAGAGCCAGCAAAAAGAGAAGCGAACAAACAGCAGTACGAGCCACCAGCTAGAAAGAGGAAAATTAACCAAGAAGCATGAAAAGAAGTAAAGGAGCAGATTGGGTTTTTTATTCCTCCAGTCTGCAGTGTCTTCAGCCTTCTCTTTAGTATATCAGCTGTATTGCTAGTGCAATGTTACTGTTGTAAAGCAAACCAAAGTGTAATCACACCTAGACATAGGGTAAAGCTGCAATAGTCCTCAGCTGAGAAAATATTTCTATATTAAGTGCATTAGATGACTAACTCCATATTTATGCAGTGCCTCTTAACAGAAACAATAACCATAGCTATAAAGGTAGTTTCAAGCACAAGCTCTTATGGTATGGACTTATTCTCAGACGCTTGTTGTCGGTGCACTTTCGTGCGAGTGAGTTCTGCGTGCAACGTTTATGTGAGCTCAGCTGGATGGACTCTTCCCTGAGTTACTGGGGTCACTGAAGCTGTCTTCATGGAAGAGATAGTTCACTGTTGAGTGTAGCAGAATGTTTTCAGGCTGCCTTGAAGCGTGAGTTTGTGCTTTGCTTTGATCAAACATGGACTGTGTGAAATGGCAGTATGAAGTGGATTTGGTAAGTTCTGTGAACCAATTTCTTTTTTCATGTTGGGGAAAAAAAAAAGCAATCCAGTAAGACTGCAGTGACTGTGATCTCTGACTGTGATCATAGACCTATGATGTACGTCCTTTTTTAAAGTTAAAAGAAGTACTGAAGTTTTAGTCTACTTATTTGAAATACTTCTATACTTCTGCATAAAGATCACTTGTGCCTCGACTATTCCTTTTGATTTTCTTGTTACTGAAAGAAGAGGAACTGATGTGCTGATATGGAGTTTGCCAGCTTTTCCTTCAGTTTTACAAGTTTGCTGGGGATTGATTTACAGAGAGTGAAGGCTGGAGTGGCTTAACAAAAAGTGTTTGAATTTATTAATATCTTGAAGGATGGAAATATACTGTGTCTGAATTCTGTCACGGTAGATATTTCTCACCTGCTGGGCGTAAAGTGACTTTATATATTTGCAATCGTTACATAGATTCAGCTTAAATAGCACTGCTTTAAGCTGGTAATACAGAATTTATCCTTTAACTGCTCTATATAGCTGAAGAAATCCATGATATTTCTGAAAATACAAATTAAACAAATGTAGCTTTCACTTTTATGCTCCCTTACTGTAATGATGATTGCACTATTATACATCTGAAATGAATAACAGTATATTTAATTCTAGAAATGGCTTGTAGCTCTGCTTCAACTGAATTCTTGTAGTAATACACCTAGAAATATAGAGAAGCAGATGCATGAAGGAGAATGCAAAGAAGGAGACAAACTTTCATAATTGCTTTTCTACTCAGCTAGGTGATTCTCAAAGAGAATTTTTGGTTTAAGTAATTGGCTATTACTTACGGTGTCCTACTGCTTGTGTTAAACAATTTTAGGATTCTTTCTCATGGCCAGAGGCTTAGTCATGAATAGCCATATACTGTAATATTAAGCCTTTGAAATCTGCATGGTTCCATTTTTAAAAAAAAATTTAACAGCACTGACTCATACCAGATAATGATTTAACTCAATCTTTTTTCACTTAAAAAGGTAAAGAATTCAACCTGATTAAAGTTTTTCTAAATCCTCTAATAACGAAAACTGACTTGGATTGCAAGTACACAGTTGGTTCACTTCTATAGACACTGGGTAAATTTTTCCAGCCAAGCAAACTTTGAAAGGTGGAGGTAGTTGTGTCTTGAGGCATGTGCATATTTGTCGTAATAGTAATTTTTTTACCATTAGCTTTTTTTACTGGTTGACCTTTGGTTGGGAGGTAGCTCTTTTCTAAGCACTCTTCGCATCTTTTTGCTTTCTGAGAGCCTAAGAAAACTGATCATGAGTAAAGCTTCAGTTTTGAGGCTGATGGGTAGGCAAGTCTAGGGGGAGAGCAAGCCTGTTGGAGAGACTCTATGGTGCAAAATGGTGTTTGCCATGGAGTCGCCCATAGTGCTGTAGGAAGGAGAGCTGTAGGACAGCAAAATCCCCATTTCTTAGGGATTTTTTGACTTTTTAAAATGCTTTTTGTCTCCAGAGATTTGCAGTATGTCTTTTATTTTTATGCCTCTGTTAATCATTTTAATAATTTTCATGTAGTTTGGGAACTTGTTTGCATGTCCAGTTTTTTTTAAATGACCATGTTAGAAAAAGAGGAATTTCAAAACCCAGTGAATCCAGGCTTTTGCCACTGCTTCATATGAGCTTATTCCACTCCTCCTCCCACTATACTCTTCTACAATATCCCTTTACTGTCCTAGCCCTTTTAAACACACTATTACTCAACCATTAAATCATGCCCATCATTTTCAGTGCTGTCAGAAGGCTGATAGCTTGGAAAGATAAAAATGGTAGGAAGCCTAAGAGAGCCTTGAGGAAGTTTTCTATGGTCTCCTGTCGAGATAAAACAAATACTGTAGCTTAAATAGTGTAATTTTCACTGAGAGCCAGATAACGCTTCTCCTATCTATAATATATATCCCTAAATTAAGGCATGCACTTAGTATCTCCTATTGACAAAGTGTGTTCTGCACACCACTTGCATCCAGGATACGTAGTTGATATCTGTACCACATGTGAGAGAACTGCATAAAAGAAAACTTTACCCTTGGCTTGTTATATGCTTACTACATGGTGAAAGCAGGTATTTTGGTATCTTCACTGACAGATTATATTTTCTGGAGAAAATGCAGACTATAGAAATTATTACAGATGTGATGCAGGTCTGATTAAAAATAAAGAAATTCTCAAAGAAACTCTTAATACCTTACATGTCTCTGGTTTCTCTTGTCAAAAGAAGGGAAGCAATTTTCAGATTCACTAGACAATCTTAGGGAAGCAAGCAATGTGCTTATGAGGTTTGTAGTAATGAATGCGTTATTTAGCACAATAATTCATATCTTCAAAGTATGACAATCAAAATTGCATCTGTACATATTTAAAACAGACTCACCACCTTTTAGCACTTATCAGTGGGAAGTAGAAGGATGCAGAAACATGTGAAAGTATATTTATTACAACTTTCATAGAGAAGAATTGGGTGTCTGTGGCTATCCTGCACTGTGCCTGCAATGTTTTCATTCAGGTTGATTATCACAATTTTATTACCATACTTGTGCTATTCTTTGTAGTGTAATCAAGCAGCAACACCTAAATGGAAATTTATGTGGCCACAGAAGGATGTTGTAAGAGATTGCTGAATACCACTGTTCATAAAGTTTTTGGTTCTGTGTGGTTACGTTAGAAATCCCTCCTCTAAAATAAAAAAAAACACCTGTGACTTGGAAACAGGCCATCTTAATTTTATAATTTCAGAAAAATAAAAGCATTCTGTGATAATATTATGGTTAAGAGTTGGAAATGCTTGAATATTTATTCAACAGCAAACAATACACTTTAAAATCTTACAGTCTCTACTCATGTAGCGTCTGATTTTTTTTTTTGGTGATTTTTTTAAGTATCTCAGAATATGTTATGTCTACAATGGTAAGTATATAAAAATGGCAATGTAACCATTCTCAATATGATTACCATGAAATAGGCTGTGGTTGTTCTTTAAATGTGTGCCAATGTCAAATACAGGAGTTAACGTGTCATTACTGAAGGCTCTTCTAATAAAGTTTAATCTAAATTAGGGAAAAAGGTAAGAGGAAGTAGGATAAATTCTTGACAGGATGTGGGATTCACTCTAAGTCTCTTGGTTACCCACTCAGGTCTAAGAAGAAATTAAATTAATGAAAACCTGAATATTGGCATAGCCTAATTTCTCTCAGTGGGTACCTGCAACACAGGGATCAACTTGTTAAAAGAGTTTATGGGAGTGAGGGGGAAACCAGAGCTGTCAATAATGTCTTCCTCACCTGACAGTAAGGAGTGAGCAGCAGTACTGATGGAGCCTGGTTTCTAATGGATGCGTTTTCTTGCTGTTGGGTTTTCTCATCGTTGGCTTTTGGTGCCTCATGATAAGCTCTAGCAGAACCATTTTTCCTATTTTGGGTTTTCCAGAACAAAGGGATTCTCTGAGGTCTAATAGGTTTTTAATTTGTGCTGTATCCTGCCTTTCAAAGGGAGCAGAAGTAAAGTCTCTTTTCTCTACTTGCAGAGCTTCATTCACAAAACCTGATGGACACGCATGGGCTTTTGTTTTTAATATCACTGTATCTTCACCGGATTTAGTCAACATGACAAAAAAATTTCTTTAATCCTTAAGACTGCATGGATGAACACACATACTAGCTGTCTTTGAGTGCTCTGGGGAACATCAAGAAATAGATACATATTTTAAATGCATTTGCTTCTAAGGTGTTCTAGTCTGCCAGGCAGATTTTCTTTGTTTAATTAACATAAGCAGCTTTTCTTTTTTAATAACACTTCCTCCAGTGACTAGCTACTTGGATTTTGTTATATGAGCTCGCTAGTTTTACCACTAAAACAACAATAGTTCATGTTTAGTTTGGGTTTGATTAGAACCACTGTGGAATTACATGTTCATTGTGGTGTGGCTTTTGTCTTTTCTTTCACTAAAGGTGAGTAGCAACAATAAGTAATGTTCTAAAGAAAAGGAAGTGTGGGGGTTTGTTGTGGAGGTGTTTTGTGTTGTGGTCCCCCCCCCAGTTGCCTGTAGCAGGAGGCCACGCAGGGTAGATCATCATGGATCGCTCACATGCATTGTGACAGTATCTGGGTGTAGAACTTGGACGAAAAGAGAGAAAATTAACTCTCATGCCAGCTGGAAACTGAGCCCACCTAAGCTGATTATAAAACATTGAAGTAAGACACACCTGGTAGCTTTAAGGGAAATGTTTTATGTGTGCTTTCAGAGTTGAAAGCCATTTAGAAACACCAGCTAGTGAAGACTGTAATTGCTTGTTATGTGATACGAGGTGGAAGGTGAACATTACTGCATTGTTCTGAAGACTTAAATGCCACCTTCTTGTGTCTATGGAAAACTTTGAATTGTGTCCTTTGACGGAGTGACCCATTTGCTCCTGCCCTTTGGAGTGAAGAGCTGCTATTCTTTGCATACATGCATTCATGTGTGCACGTGCATCCCAGAAGGTTAAGCTCCTGCTTCCAGTTGCTATATTAGATGCACTTGCCACGTATTTGCTTAGTTAAATATACCTCCTACTGATGCTGTTTCCCTTCATTTCTTTCACGAGACAGCTCATTCTGAAAATCCTCAGCTACAAGATGAACTATGAAAGCCATCAGCTTCCAGGACAGGGGAAGTGAATATAATAAATCTTCTTTGCCTCATTGGTGGGATATTGACCCTTTCCCACAGCTCACTGTACGTATTTATTTCCATGGAGGACAACTGTGTCAGCCAGTACTTCCTTGCCCTCTCTTACTGAGGATTTACCCATAAAGCAGTGATCTTCCATATTTCCTTCCAAGGCAAAAACTGTTCCTGGGACGCAGTTTGCCCTGACTTGTGACAGTTTACTGGTCTGTCTGACTTCAGATTTCCCATAGACTAGTCTGTATATCTGTTTGGTGTTTTTTTCATTATAGCGGAAGAGCAGGCTTTCAGATACGAGTATCGACAGTGGTGAGGATCTAATACTTTGCCTGGTGTTCCATCAACTAAAGAAATTTTTATACTTGTAGTCCAGCAAGTAAAACCTGTCAGATCTTACAATTCCTCATATCCTATTTCCCAGGATTATAGGTACTTTTACACAGCTGCTTTGTTTTACTGAGCATTAGGCTTCCTAGATCTATAGGCAGGAACAGGGTCTTCTGTTCAGATAACCAAAACCTGCAGGTAGCAACAGAGTCTGCGCTGTATAGGAAAATAACCCTCTCAGTGCTGAGCTGCTTTTGCGGCTCTTCTCTTGACCTCTCATGTTTCTTTATTTATATGTGTTTACTTCCAGACAACAGTCAAATTGAGAGATCCACCAAACAGAGATATCTGAGAAACTAGAGGTGCAAGGACCCAGTGTGTCCTTGCGTCGCCCTCAAGTTTAAAGAAATCAGCCCCATGCCACTCTTCCCTCTGGTAACTGGGTGAAAGGACACGAGGCTGCAAATTTCCACTTGAGACACTGGGACGCCACCAAGTCAAGAGCTCGGTTTCCGCTCAGGAGGAACACAAACTCTTCCTTCTGTTTGCTAAAGTTGGCTTCAAACCAGTGTCAGGTGACGGCTTGCTCATCACTGTGCTCAGAGGAGCTGGATGGAGGAAAACAGGCATGTCTCAATCCAGGCTCCAAGGAGTGAAACTTTGCAGAAGCACTGGGCTTCTACCTGACCAGGAATGTTCCTTCACCAGGTAAAGCAGATAAACAAGTCCCTCCTTATTTAAAAAAAAAAAAAGAAAAAAAGAAAAAAAATGAGGGTGGCGGAAAGTCCTTGGCTGCTCCATATTCTCTACCAAGCAGGAAAGCACATGCAGTACTGTAGCGAACAAGTCTGGAATTCAAGACCACTCTTCAGGGTACTTGACCTGAGAAAAAACATTGTCTTCAAGGCCAAATTGGCACGCTTACTTCTGTAACTTGATTTGTGCCTTCAGCTTTTTCTTCTCTTCCTTATAATGCAAGGCAACGGTGAAGTCTGCAAGACAAAGTTAACCGCCACTGTTTAGGTTTTTGGAGATTTTTTTGCCTGCTCCTTTTTTTTTTTTTTTTTCCCCTCCAGTTAACCTGTACTGTTGTCTCTCGCGGTCACCTTTTTGTTTGCTCTGAAAAAAATGCCTGAGGAAAAAACATTGGATCAGTCCCAGTTTTAATCTCTGTGTTCCAGCATATCTGAGGCAAAATGTTTTTCCTTGGTATAGGCAAAATCCCCTGTCATTATTCCATATTTCATTCTTTAAACAGTTTTCCCTGTACCTGCATTATGTGTAGAAGTAGGATTCTAGAAACTACAGCCACGTTATGATTCTGAAGCTGCAAAAACTGCTGTGTATCATATATACTAAAACCTTACTTCCACGAAAAATCTTTTACTCTTAGAGATCAGATTATGCCACTCCATCTGCCCTGGTAAGAATTAGGTTAACATCTATTTTGCTTGCTGGCAGGCTAGAAGGCTTTTTTGGGTTGGTTTTTTTTTTCCCCTTTCAAATACCTACATCCTTAGTCTATTGGCTTGGTTATTTAGAAAGTGAAACACCCAGCTAGGGAGCTGTGTTGGGTTTGCGTGGCAAGGTTTTGGT
>NW_010560956.1:0-26571 GCF_000687285.1 Phaethon lepturus | reverse complement strand
GTGGGAGATGGTGTCAAAGGCTTTACTAAAGATCTTAAAAGAGTTAAAAAACCTTTTAGCTATTCTTTTTCACTGGTGTCTATTGTTAGCACAGTGCAGTAATTAAGCTAAAGCTTTTACGTCTCCTTACACTACCACCGATCACAATGGCCGTGGGGATGATGGAGTGTGATGGAGGAAGACTTGAAATTCAGTCTCTTTCAGAGAGTGTTCTTTGCTCTCCTTGTGGGAAGACAATCAGTCCACTTTGCAGGCCAAGCAAGATGGACTTCTCTCGCTCTTCCAAAATGTGGCTCTCCACGCTTGGTGACTCAGCCAAGTCAGTGCAGAGCAGCAGATGCTGGATGCGCTTGAACACGTTGGAGTGCAGCATAGCCAGTTCTCAGGTGTTTCGCTGTGCTGCGTGGCAGCCGCAGTTGCGCAAGCGCTGAAGCAGAAGGGTAATGTGGTTCCACCAGCAAGAGGTGTCTGCAGCCAAGGAGGAGATGAGGATGCACCTTGCACCCTGAAATGTCTCTGCTGGAGCCACTGCCGGTGGCACTGCAGCCAAAGGCCTTGCTGGAGGCCAGCTGCCATGCCACCACAGCCACTCTCCCCGATGGTGATGGCCAGGCTCTTCTCTCGGATGGCTTGATGATGGTGTGAAACAGCGGCAAGTGCTGGGGACCACACAAGGCAGGCTGCTCGACGTGAGATTTGGAAGACCCAACAGAGCGCCAATGAACAATATGGGATTCTCTGGGAACCCCTTTTAAACTGGGATAGCAGACCTGTTTCTGGTGTGCAATGGGTTATAGAAATGAATGCTAGAAAAGAAGCACAATTCTGAGGGCTCATCCAGTCTGTTCTTCTACCCCCATGAAGGATCAGCAGTTCCTAATCTGTTTCTGGGAGACATTTTCTAACCTCTCCTTAAAGCCCTCCAGGATGGCATTTCCACAGCCTCCCCCAACAGTGCTGCAGTACTTCACTGGTTGGGTAGAAAATAAGGAATAAAGTTAAGCCTCCATTTTCTTTGCTGATATTTCTTGTCTTGACAAGGTATTTTTTATTACGTTACCTTTTGCAATGATCTTTTATTTGGCATTTGTTTGCCATTTAACTAAGCTAAGCAAAAAGTCCTCTGTGAAGAAATACAGCTAAGAACCAGCGTGCACAGGCAGTAGTAGAGTCCACACAATCTGGAGGTGGTGGGCTCATTTCAAACTGGCTCTGAATGAGGTTCCTGCCATTCCTGCATTAACTTGTCTGCTTTGGGTTCGCTATTCAGTCTGGTGATCAGTCTGAAGCTGCTTTTGGGAAAGAAAAAAAAAAAGGTATGTGACCACTGAACCCCTTCTGCGCAGCAGCAGTCCTGGCTTAGGTGCTGGGTTGGTGGTGTGTGGGGCACGCAGGAGAAGAGGAAGAAGCTCTTGCCACTGGCTATGGTGCGTGGTCCTTGCTTAAGGGAGAAGGTTGTGGGGAGCACATGAGTCCAAGAAGCCTTGATGCTGCAGAATGCCTCAAAGGAACCTGTAACTGAGGCTCACCTCTCCCCAAACTATGACCAACGTGAATCTAGAATAGCTTTGAAAGAAATTTCACTTACCTTGGTATAATCCAGCTCTTAGAATACCAAATATCCTTCTTTGTGTTCAATAGATACTTCTAATTTCCAAATAAATTGTTCCTCCACAGTGCTGTGTGGGCTTGTAGGAGAGACAGGAAGGTCTCAACCATTGGATATTTTTAAGATAACAAAAGGGGCATCCAGTGTACCGTAGAACAGAAGAGAGAAGCTTCGCCGCCTCCACTCCAGTATTTATAACTAAATCAGAAATACTTGAGTCATGTGAAAGCAACTCACTAGGCAAGCAGTAGCATCTACAGAGAAATAGTACACAATCCTATGCGTAGGGTCAACATCACAACGCACACAGAACCTCCCCAAATACAAAATATATTGGTGTAATTCTGGCGTTTCTGACCTTTTCCATGCATAAGTTTGCCATCATAATAATGCCATTTAAACATGGGGGGGTTGTGTGTCTGAAAGTTAGCCATCGTTTCAAGGCATGAAGGCAGTAAATATTCTTGAGGGACGTCATCTCTTTTCAGTAAGAAGGGCAAACATTTCCTCTCTTCCTGCAGCCTCTCCAAATTCGTTTGGAGAAGGTGGACTCCCACACTGGAAAATAACATCCCCAAACTGACTAAAATTCAACAGTCTTTTAAGGTACCGAAAGCAGATATTAAACATACAGTTCTTGAATGGCCCCAGTAAAAGCTCATGCTATGGGCTATAACTGTAATTTAGAGAATAAAATAAAGTCTTCAAACTTTGGAAGAATGGAAAAAATCACCTGAAAATGTAAGTATCATCTTAATTGTTAATTATTGCATGTAGTCAGTGCTGATGGGACTAAGAAACCCAACAATTCACTAATAAGTGAATTCACTAATAAAAGCTGCCAAATCATAAAAATGGTTTCAAAGCAGGAAATTAAGAAGGCAACATCTGTGTCCTTTTTATCAGTCCAGAAACATTTTAATGCACCCACATTTTTCCGAGTCCTCTTTTTCCAGGAACTGCAGCTCCAAGGAAAGTTTGAAAATTTAATCCATGTATTAGGAGATTCAGAATAAAAATAAAATTTTTTACATTACTTACAATGGTGGATGTCTGCACCGCAGAACACTGGAGTAAATTGATTTTTAATAACCAGCTACTGATTACCTCCTATGCCTTACATACCCATGTGATAGGAACATCAAAACAGCAATATCCTGCTACATTTCAACCTTACACTCTGCTGAAGCACAGCTTGCAGTCATAGCTTTTTGAGAAGTGCTGCACAAAATTAAGCCTCTGGGCTGTTTGTTGTACACAAACCCCCAAAGTAGCTGATATAACAGCTCTTAGTCAGCTTGAGAGAGGGAGCCTAGAGAGATGCAGTATCTTAATAAATATTTCAGTGCATGTTTTAATTAGTATACAACTTTGCAAATAACACATGAAATATTTTTGAAAATCTTTGAAATAGAAACCTTTGGATAGTAAGCATTGCTGTTTTCTTCATGACAACCTCCTCCTTCTCCTCCCCTTTGCTGAGATCACAGATATTAAAACGCAAGATCTTAATACAATATTTGCATTCCTGTTTTTTAGCACAGAAATAGAGACTTTTCCAAGCTCTGAGCTTCTGGGCTTCCTGAGTGTCAGACAACACCACCATCCAAGGATCCTGTTCATATACCTCACTTGAGGACATCTTTCGTACAGGAGCTGCACGGCAGGATCCTCCAGTAGAGGTATTGTCTGAGACTTGAGAGTGCTGAATGAGCCGTAAGGCATAGGGGCTTGTGTTGGGATTTCACCAGGGCAATTCAAGTCATCTGGGATGAATTCCTGAAAAGAGGAAAGAAAGTGGAGAGATGCTGCCTTGGTCCACCCTGTGAGGGACCACGCTCAGGTTCATGTGTGCCACAAGATAGGGTGAGCATCTATGCCTGAAAGCATGAGGCAGACACACAGAAAAGCCCACTCTTAATCCCTCCACTGCTCGTGAGTTGGAAATCTGCAACAGAGCCCTGCAGAAGTGGTAAGCCCCATCCTGCAGACGGGGCTCTGACTTTCCACAGACTTTCTCTGATGCACTGATGCTATTAGCTAAAAGAGCAGAAGACACTCACATTAACAGGATGTTAGAAAGGCTCTGCTCTACTTGGGTCTGGGCCAGTAATAGGGATGGTGAATAAGCTGTGTGCTCCAGGAAAGCTACTGAGCATCTTTGAGTCCTGCTTGTCCTCTTTGGAGCATGCCTTACATTTGGCTATGTTTATAAATCCCTGTTTTAAAAATAGCTGGTTTCCTTCCTGAGCGGCTTACATTAACAACATTTATTGTCTGTCCTGCGTGTTCTACATTTGGTTTCTCTAGTCATGTCCTCATCAAGTAAATGTGTATGTATAGGGTGGGAGGGTGATCACTCTTAAAGAGAGCGTGCTTGTGTTTCTGGGAACCCATTTGTTCACGTGTCAATACATTCACTTCTGCGTGAATAATATGTATTCATGTGGATAAAAGACTCTTCACAAATATCTATACAAACAAACAATTGTGTGAAGGAAGGTGAAAAGGATGCAATCATGGCTGACTGAATTGTGAATCCCTGGGAAAACCATTTTCCATCAGTCACCCAACTCCATCCACTCAATACTTTGAGGAGCATCTATCAATGGACACGGTAGCACTACACGGCTTACCCTCCTGTCGCATGCGCTAACATCAGCACCTTCTGGCCACCGTTCTTCAGCCGCGATTTACCGGTATCCCTGCGACACACAATGAGCAACCACCAGTATGGTCCTACAGCAGGTGTCAGCACCGAATGACTTCTGCCAGAACCGTCCAAACTTGGTTGTTTCCTGAGCCAGGAGGATGCAGCCACTGTGCCGCTCACAGTGTGGTCCTCAGCTTTACAGGGCTGGCTTTATACAGGGGTTTGCTCTCTGCTATGCTGGGCACTATGTGATACAACTCCATTAAGCTGCTCAGGGTCACCAAAACATTCAATCTTAGGTGTCTCTGCGCAGAGCTGGGGCCATCCGGCACGGTACCACCATCACCGGCCGTGGGCCCAATGGGAACTCCCACAGAGAGCTCCTGACTGTCCCGTTAGGAAGCTCCGTGGTTTCTCTTGACTGGAAGACTTGCTCAGCCCGAGCATGTAAAAAAGCATTATTTTAATTTCCCATATGCTGCTTTCAGTCAGAAGTGATTTTTAAAACCACTCCTCTTGATTCTTAGGCGCTGTGGCTACTGTGCGCTCTTTTACCCCCCAAAAAGCGTGCACAGTATGCTCCTGTTCTTACCCAGCTTTTAACTGTTGTATTAATTCTGGGAGGGGAAGATAGTTGAGAAGGAGGATGAACAGAACGATAGCATTGAGGTCTGTAGTGAGATGCCACTTCAATTTTGATTAACTTGCAGAGTGACACAAGCTTGGAGCTCCAACCCAGAGAGCTTGTCACCAATTAAGTTCAGCCCAGGCACAAACTAAAATTTCAGAGGAGGGGAAACAGGCTTAGCTGTTCCTTAAGCTCATGTATGTACCGTTGACATTTTTGAAAGCAAAATTGTTATTGTAGAATAAAGATTCCCACTAACTTAAGATCTGGGAATAGGCAGGCTCTACCCTTGGTAGAAGAGTGCGGATTTGCACCATTCCAACCTCAGATTTCTCATTAAAAATCTGACATATACCACGAAATATAAAGATCCACAATGGATATAGTTTGCTTGTTTATAACATTTTAGGAGCAAAGGGGAATTGCGATGGATTCAGTACAATTTGAATTAAAAAGCCAGATGAAGCCTCACAGGCCTTTCAGACTGATAGTTAATCCCTGTGAAAAGGGCTATGAAATGAAATGATAGTTTCAAGGCTTGTTCCGTTTGCTTACTTAACCCAAAAGCCTTGTTAATGCCTATTAAAATGAAATCCAGTGAACAACAGGCTCTCGTGTTTATGGGCTGTCAAGTTGATTTCCATATAGCTGTGCTGTCTTCCTTGTCATTGCTGGCCAAGGGTTAATTCGCCGCAGGAAAAAGTGTGACAAAATACATCACTTTAATCCCTTTCTTCTGTAAAAATGAAGCAGTAGAAAAGGAAAAGTAACAACTGGGAAAATGTTAAGATCCGGAATTTTTTATGTAAACTTGTCAGCCGTTCCCGACGTCCGCAGTAATAAACACTCGACAATAAACAGTGAGGACTTTTCTTAAGCCTCTATAACGTAACAACTTTGAGGAGGGAAAAAAAAAATGTTCAAAGGGTTTTTCTGAACGCATTTGCATTTCCAGGCTTTGTTGTGTTATCTACGTAAAATGAAGCAGTTGTTTTTTTGCCACTTAACCCTTCACAAGACACCCTTCAGCACCAAAACAGAGTTCCATGGCTGAGCTTGGCAGAGGTTGTCAGAAACCGTGATATCCTGACTGGAAAAATCTTGGGTTTTAGAAGCTTTCTGCCAAAATCATCCCAGACTTTTTGAGTCCACATCTGATTCTCCATTTATTTCTTTCAACCCTGTAGTCTTTTCCTCCAACACTCCTGTACTTTGTGCTGAACTGAGGCTCTCGATAAACCAGTATTTCCAAAACTGCTGGATTCCTTATCCCCTCCATAATCTCAGTGTTCCACGTCCCAGCTGTCCTCCTCCATACTGAATCTTGTCATACTTTGTAGAGCCTCAGTCCCTGAGCAGTTCCTGTTTTCCAAGTCTGTGTCCTACCAAATAAAAGGCAAAGGACCTCTACATCAACATTTGCCTTTTCTATTATTAACTGAGACAGGCTGCTAATGCTTGGGCACCAAAGAAACCAAATGAATGAATGAAATGTTCAGAGGCCCAGATGTTTTCAGAATAAGATGGGGCGTTGGGTTCACACAATTGTTCTGCCGGGTTTTTTTTTTTTGTTTTCCTGCATGGTTCTTTCCTGTGGAGTGTAGGATATATTAACTTGCAGCCGCAGAGTACTTGAAACGCATCTACTGGATCAGCCTAGTGCATCAGTGAAAGATGGCTAACAGTCTTCCTTTTCCTGTGCAGCTGTTGTTTGCAGAAAGGGATAATTTTTAAGTTGATTTATTTACCTTAGACTTTTTTCCCCCCCTTCTCTTAATCAGTGAACATCAGCATGCTAATTGTTACTAGTAGCTTTGAAACAATGAATAAACCTCATTGATATAATTAGGATTTTAATAGAAAAACATCCTTGACTTGCAGGTGGAGAGCTAAGGACTTTTGTCCTCAGGAATGTTGGTATCACAGAGTTTCCCTGTTAAAAAAAAAAAAAAGGAACAAAGGTCCATATATTCAGTTAGGGGGGAAAAAAAAAAATCAAGTCCCCAACTTGGTCTTTTAATATAAGGGGTGAAATTTATGTATGGTTTTCATGGTTTTCATAATCACTGCCTGCTGTAAATTACTGCTCATGCTTTAGACTGCCCACCCTGCTAGAATGGAGTGATCTCCACCAGCAAGGTCCTTTGGTTGCAGAAAGTGGGCTGGGGAATCCCCCAAGCTGCTCGTCCAGAGCACAGAAACCGCCAGGATAGGTACCCCTGCTGCCCAGGTCCTGAGAACCAGCTGCTGCAAAGACACCGCTGTCATTTCACACCAGATAAAACTTCTTTCTGCCTTCACAGGTCAGGAAAACTTAACCTGGTTACTGGAGGTAAAACACCTCGCTGAAGTGCTGCCTCCATCCACAGTACAAAATGCAGGGGCACTTTGGGAGGGGGACGGGCACAGCCTCACATCCCGACTATACTGTCCCTATTTTTCCATTTACTGATGCTTCATACAAAGCTCCTCTTTCCCATTCACTAGGGATTTTTTTTCTGTCTTACTGGCAGAGGCTGCCTCTCTGTGGCAAGAGCTTGTATGCAAGGAGGTTCTGCAAAATCCCCTTGCCTGCAGCCTCCGAAACGTGCAGGGGCATTCGTACGCTCCTGGGACAGTTTTCACGAACGTGCCACGAAACACTGGAAAGCACCTACGAAACTCCTCATGGTGCTTTGAGGAACTGAGGGCTGGTTATTAACCGAGGAGATCCGCCCCGCATTGTGTTTGCCACAAAGACATAGGCACGGGCTTCACAGGTATGAAGAGGAATTGAAACCCATGTGGCGTTGAAAGCAAACAGGAGAGAGTGAGCTGGGAGTCAGAGTTCAGGCTCTGCCGTGGCTTTGGGCGAGAGCAGAGGAATGGCTATGGTCTATCTGCAGGGTGGAGGGGGAGGCAGGAGCGCTGCATGGCCACCAGCCAAGCCTCCTCCAGAAATCAAGCAGCAGAGAATCCCCGGCAGGGCAAACGTTGCTCTGTGCCTGCTCCAGATCTGAAGTATACAGTCTAGTGTATAGACCGCTGACCTGTAGAGGGGAAATGCAAAGCCTAGACCTAGGCACCTACCTTCCTTTTTTGCGCAGGGGGAAAGTGAGGTGCCTTAGAAGTGCAACCCAAACCCAACCGTACACAGATTGCGGAGCAAAGTTTGGGAAATTAACTTTCTTTCTGGCAATTGAAGTCCCTCCAGGCTTTGCTTTGAGCAGTTCAGTCTTTCTTTGGCTGTAGCTCTGAACCTCTCTGGGGCTATAAAACTGATAAAAAGTTTTTTTGGCAGCCTGAGATCACAAAAAACGTTGATGCTTCGGGGAGGGATGAGGCCTCCTTCCTCCACCCGTTGCAGAACATTTCAACCAGCAGAAGATTTCAGAGCGACTAGACCAGCGAAGGGTCAACATTTTGCTGTTGCAATAGAAACCCTCCCCACCGAAGCTCTTTTGGCTTTTAACATACATCCCCTTACAGGGATGAGTTTGTCTGTGAACAGATATGAATTGACTTTCCACTGAAGTGTCTTGCGTGGGAAAGTGCCCAGACATCAAGATGGAAGCGCTTCTCAGGAAACATGTCCGTTTTGACATCTCACTTTGTCAGCGCCGCACCACTTCTTGCCCGCGGGCCTCAGGGGCGCCTGGGGAGATCAGGCTGCCACGACCCACGGCGCCCGGGCAGGCGATGCTCACCAGCTCTGGCACGCGAACTTCAATTATCAAACTACCGAGACTGATAATTATCGGGGCAGTGGGAGAAAAGGCCCAGTCAAACAAATGTATCACAACTCCGCTTTTCAGTGCTCTCGGTTGATCATTATTGGCATGATACAGCAAATCAATGTGTTAGATTCTCCCACGGGGCAGTTTTTATAATTTCAATAGGAAAAAAAAAATATGAGAAAGGCAGTTAACCCTCTGCTAATAAGGAATGGCCGCTGCTCTGTGGCCTGTGAAAGGCAGGAGTGTCTGCGGCACAGCAGGCGCAGGACTTGGCAGGAGCCGCCAGGACCCTTTATCTGTTTTCCCCTCTCGGAAGAAGGAAAGCTGCTGTTTTTCCTTTTCCTGCCTCTTTGCTTGGAGGAATCTGTTACTTCCCCCGAGATTTACATCCTGACCTATGTAAATCTTTGAACTGTTCTCTTTAGCATTTCGCTCGGGGAGGCTCCTCGCTGAGAAACGAGACTTCAGGAGCACGGGATAGTGTTATTTATTCATCTGACATTAGTAACCTATGAGGCAGTGTTCATCAAAGAATTGCTTAGGCTTGTCTGTGCTACAGGCACGCAGTGCTACTCACAGTATGGGGTGATTTTCCTTAATTAAATCTCTTGACATTGTTTAACACAGTGGCCTAAATATGCTAATGCTGTCTGTCTGAGTCTACTTGTTTCTTAAAACAAAATTAGGCCAGAACTGAATATTTCTTTAGTTACACTTCTTAATGTACGTCTTATACAAAAAGATGTGGTATATGTAAATATCTGCATTCTGTGCAGGCCAGCAGTGATTACACTGTGATTCTATGGTCATGGACAGTCTTTAATGTTTAAATTATTTACTGCGGGCATGTAAAAAATTCAGGAGAGGAAACGGAGGAAGAACATTTCCGAATTCAGAGTATGCACATACACACACATGCACGCCCATATATGTAACTTGTAGTCCTTGGTTAATTTAGTTCACCTATAAATAGTATTTTTTTTCTTTAAAAGAGGGCACAAGTGACAAATATGTACGAAAAGAATGCAGTTCTTTTACGAAGAAGCAGCTTTGTCCTCAGCCTGTGACCGCAGAGCATCTCTACTTCAGGTCTTGTGCAGATCCCACCATCAACAGAGACTGACAGAAAAAGAAGGGGATTCTTGAGAAAGGGCAGCAAGGATTCCTGCCCACTCCTGAAAGCCCTGTGAAAGGAAGGTGCAAGCCAAGGAACGGTGCACATCAATTAGTAAGCAACTAAGAAGAGTACAGCCCTGCAAAAAGCCTAATTGCTCTTTTCTGTTAATGAGAATCCTGCACACCAGGGCAGCTGCTCCAGGGATCTGCTCAGAGCAGCCACCGAGGTGTTTTGAGAAGCACCTAACGCTGGGCAACCTCCCCAGATTTGGGGGTTGTTAGTGGGCAGCGTCTCCTTCATCCCACCCCCAGACCCATGCTCCTGCAGGTGCTGCCGCCCAAGGGCCGGCCGCCTTCCCCTTCCTTCCCCTGCTCCTGCTCACCTCCTCCCCCAGAGACAGACCGGGGGAAGCCCAGGGAGCTGGGGAATACGGCCCCAGCCCAAAACGGGCCTCACCAGGGTGGCACTATAATTCAGGGTGGGCTTTGCTTCGGGGAGGTGCCGATAACTTGTCAATCACTGGGCGCTATCGCTGAAGTGAAGGCGTGCCACGAGTGCTGCCAGAGAGACACGTGTTCTCAGTGGGTTATAAATAATTGAATTCTGGTGTTCAGGCAAGTCCTTTAGTTTCCTCTGTTTAAGTCCTCTGGGAGTTTTGTCGTTGCTCTCAGGCTCTCCAATCCCTATGCAAGCAGTAAGCGGCGAAGAAATCAGCTCTTTCTGAAAAGCTTTTGCTTTGGCACTGTGTTGGTTGTCCCTAATAGCATCTTCTTTATTATTGTTGTAACAGCTGTACCTGATAACCTTGAGGGGGGACCAGGTAGCTGAACTACGTTCACCTTGCCTAACATTAGACATTGACCGCAGTGGTAGGGGCCTGTATCTGAATTTGGTGCCTGGGTGCCCATCCTGCCCGAGGAGATCTCATCAGCTGAGGTCTCGTAATCCATCTGGCCAAATCTAGCCAACCGCTTTAGGCAAGAGTAGTTGCTCTCTGTATTTTATTGCCTCTGCTGACTCTAAAGGGTGCTTAGTCACCAAGCTGGAATGTAAATGTGCCTCTGAGGCACCTAAAGTAAGAGTCATCCCTCCCTTGTTACTCTGATGTATACAACAACCACCTGATGCCCGACTCAAACATTTCAGAATCAGAGCTTCTAGTCTGCTATATTTACTGAAGCTTGCTCAAGTGCTTGAAAATTGTTTGCTTATAAGTGCTGAAGTGCAGTGCCAAACTCACCAAGCCTTTAAGCCTGCCATGTAGGAGAAGGAATCACAGAATCACAGAATCACTAGGTTGGAAAGGACCTTCAAGATCATAAAATCCAACCATTAATCCAGTGCCACCATGTCCCCTAAACCATGTCCTGAAACACCACATCCACACGTTTTTTGAACACTTCCAGAGATGGTGACTCCACCACCTCCCTGGGCAGCCTGTTCCAATGTTTGACCACTCTCCCCATAAAGAAATTTTTCCTAATATCCAGCCTGAACCTCCCCTGGCGCAACTTGAGACCATTTCCTCTTGTCCTATCACTAGTTACTTGGGAGAAGAGGCCAACACCCTCGTCGCCACAACCCCCTTTCAGGTAGTTGTGGAGAGCGATAAGGTCTCCCCTCAGCCTCCTCTTCTCCAGACTGAACACCCCCAGTTCCTCAGCTGCTCCTCATAAGACTTGTGCTCCAGACCCCTCACCAGCTTCATTGCCCTTCTCTGGACACGCTCCAGCACCTCAGTGTCCTTCTTGTAGTGAGGGGCCCAAAACTGAACAACAAGGAACGGCAGTTCCTTACACCTGTTCCCCAGTTTTGGTGATTCTGCAGTGCTGCTCGGTTCCACTGGACTCTCTGTTGTGTTATTCTAAATCTCCAAAATATGTTACAGTATGTGGGAACGTTGTGAGAGACTCCTCGGGCTTGCGTTTATCTCCTTGCTGCAGAGCGGCAGCTGAAAAGCTCCAGAAGAATGGCCGTGAAACTCGCTGCCAGTAATTCTTAATTCAGGGGGTCTCAGGGCTCTGGTTACACGTGCTTGCTCAGAAATGGTCGCTTCACTCAGTGTACTGGGAGAAGGCAGCACCCGCCGCATGGGGCTGCGGTATCGCAGCAATTCTCCTGTGTTAGCTGTTGACATCGTTTGAAAGACAAAAGACATAGTTTTCAATGTGCTGAGCTTTTTACTAAAAATGAGCAGTGATCTGCTACCATACCCTCTCTCCTGCTTTCTACCCCGTACCCCGCAGAGAGCAAGGGCACAGGACTACAGCCTGCATAGTCCAGTCATTGTTTCTTCTTCACGGGAAACGAGACTCGTCTATCGGCCAAAGAGCATTTGGACATCTCGTACGACATGACATAACCAGACTTCCTTGCATCACGTGGCCATGACCCAGCCTTCAGGTGCTGAGAAAAGAGAACAGTCCCCTACCTCGGGGACACATCCAGAGGAGCGAAGTGCCGTCCTGGCTACAGTGGCTCGCGTCTCTGCGCAGAGATGCATGGTGCTGGGAACGTAAAATTGCGCCTCGGTGAGGAAAGGGGAAGAGAGCTGACTCCCTGCCGCTGGCGGGTCCCTAAGGATCTCAAATGGACCGAGCAGACTTTGCTTGCAAACCAAACATGGTTCCGGGGAAACTCTGGCACACACTGTGGTGAGACCAGGCACTTAGTGCCAAGCAGTAACAGCAGACAGACAGGTCAAACACGCTCCATCGCTTTGCAGAGGTAGAAACTGGGTACCGGATAGTGTGAACGGTGGTTATATTACCACTATCATCTCAATGGCTTGTTCCAGATACTGTTTATGTTTTGACTGATATCTTCACTAATCATTTCTGAATAAAAGAGATTTCATTAATCTCATTCATCTTCATTCATTCATCTTCATCTGAAGTTTACACACACTTCTTTCCAGCACATAAATTGATGGGTTAGTCCAGCCAACAGTGACAATAAGACCTGTTAGTGCTATCTGCCTCCATTTTATAGAAAAACAGTGCTAGCCTATCAGGCTATGATACTGGTGTAGATTTTTCATGATGAATTAATTCCTGTTTATGAGAAAAGGTGCTAGTAATTATTGGGGAACACTCATAATTTGTTCCAGCTCAAGGACCTTATTCTTTACAGGAGGGGTAAGTACTGGTGCTGGCCTGGCCTGAGTACAGAGATCTTCCCTCCCAAGAGCTGCCACCTCATACGAAGGAAACTAATTCAAGATATGAAGGTAAGCTACAAACAGAGGAAAATGCAGTGCGGGTTCATTGAAAGTCAAGTAGTTCCACACTAACCCAGTATCTTCCTTTGACAAGACAGATGATTTTCTGAGAAAATCATCTTGAAGCACCATCTACGGCTCTTGGAGAAAGGGGTAGGCAGGGAGACGGCTCCAGGGAGAGCAGAAAGCATGGCAGATAGGTCCCACAAACCCCACCAGGCGGGAAGGACTGTAAGATTTACACTTGCTTCGTACAGACAAAAAGCAGCGGAGGAGGCACACCCACCAGTAGGCAAACGTTACAGCAAATACAGGCCTGGGCAAATGCCTCTGTTTTTCCCAAGGCAGAAGAAAAAGAAGCCACCTAAATTTGCAAGAAACAGACTGAAGCCAGACTTGAGAGCAAACTGCCCGAGTGAAAATGAATAACCGCAGTGGAAAGGCTGGCCAGAGAGAATATGAAATTCCTACCTTTGGAATGGGGATGTTCGGGAAGTTTTTAGGGACATTTTAGACCAACATCTACTAGGGCTAGCTTAGGTATAATTGACCCTTTAGGTAGTGCAGAGGGTTGGATTAATAAAAGGATCTTTGCTCAGCTTTACCCTAAGGAAGAAACAAATACAGAAATTTGGACCTATCATCATTTGTGTATGGGGATGGGCAGTCGGTGTGGTCAGGCAGCCCTTTTATGCCCGAGGATTTCTAAAGACTGAAAAGGGAGAGAAAATTAGGTAGTGAAGATAAGAAAAAGGAGAAACTGTGATAAAACTTTTAAAGTATGGAATGGGGAAACTTCTGAGGAAATAAAAGTAAGTAGAAAGAAAAGATGTATGCGGGAACCCTGCCCTTCGACACTAGATGGCTCTGCAACCCCGAGGAAAGCTTGTCCTACTGGACAGGCTTCCTTTTTCTTGGGAAAATAAAAGTAGCAAAGGCACACAAAGGTGATGAGAATGCTTCCAGTCTGACTTTATTAAAGAGAAGCAATAGTGCAACTGCAGATCTGCTCACATAGATTAAGGAGTTTAATTATGCTAATGTATTTTGATTGCATGTGCTTCATGCTTCATAATATCTTTTAAAATATTTTGTTGGAGGCTATTGGATGCGGTGCATAAAAGTAGACATTGCATTGCCATCTATTCAATATAAAGTTAGATGAGTTAAAATACAAGAGAAAATAAGTTTTAACTAATGACTAAGTATGCCATAGCTAATTTGAAAATGAAGTATTGTCAACTTTAAATTTCACCTATTAGTTCTTTTAGTAGAAGCTATTTTGAAGACCAATTTCCTTATTTCTATCTATGCTCAAGGTTGCTTCTCAAACCTGCTCTAATTTGTGTGTGGATAGAGGGTTTTTCTGGAAATCAATGCCCTCACTGTACCAGTCCATGGAAGAAAATACTAAGGGGGGTGAAAATCAAAGTCCCCAAGTCCTCCTGTCACGCCAGAGCACCAGAGCTGGCTCTCCGCTCTCCCACCGACAGCTGCTCAGTAGAGGGGCATGTCAGTAAGCGGAGGGAGCATGGACTGTGTGTGCACCCATGCTGCACTGAAGCTCGTCGCACCCACTTGTGCAGGGGCTCGGGCAGAGAAGTTCAGGGCAGTGACTGGTTTCTGAACAGATGCAAGTTGAGGTTTATGTCTGAGAACTAGTTTATCAAAACCTGGTTATTTTCAGCAAGTAGCAAGCCCTAAATTAGTAGTTTGTGTAATTTTCAGTTTGATTTCCCCCCCCCCCGACGTGTGATCTTCTTCTCTCTCCTGCTTAGTTTTCACACAGTTCAAGTGCACTGATGGTTTGGATCTCATGGGACAGTCTGTAAGTACTGGCAGAGTCAAGCATTTTAGTAAGAATCACTAACATAATATCAGGTCTGACCAGTTTTACAGAAGGAGGGGAGTGAGCAATGAGCTGATGTGGTATGACAACACCAGGAGAACTGAATCCAGTCTGGGTTTGGGGAACTGTAATAATCTGACTGTGATACAAAATTTTTAAACAGCAAGCAATGTAACTCTATAAATAAACATGTTAATTGCGAAAAAATCATATGCACTTATTTTTTGATAAGTTTTTTACCTTTATCAGAGAGGTAGAAGAAGATCTACTGAAGTCAGAGCTTTCTACTTTGTGTTATAAAGCATCGGTGCTCAGAAAAAGCATTATCATGAAAGTAATTTGGTTTTGGAACAATTTGGATGCACTTGGCACAGAGACTGCCTTCTCATCTTAGTATGTTATATTAAGCCGCTAAAAATGTCTGCAGATTTTTGTCACTTTCTAGTTATCTTTCTGTATTTTTGCTGGTCTCTTGGCAGGGAACTACACCTTTATCAATCTACCCAAACCACTGCTGCTAGGGAAGGTCACCTTCCTTTTCTGCTGTTCTTCCTTTGCCACCTTGCTCTGAAAGCTCTCACTGGCTTTCTGTCTTTTGATGCATCATATCAAATCTCTATTTTCTCATATTCAGGGGCTTATCCACTATTATCTGTAAGTATCCATGTTCCATATTTTAGGAAGAGGAATTACACAGGCTTGCATAAATGCTTTGGTTTTTGTAAGATTATTAAAGCTCATAATGCAAATATTTGCCAATAACATGAATAATGTGTTTGAATGGTATCTGAATTTGTTACTTACACTGTGAATTACCAATGGAAGTTTCCTCATTGCACTCCTTAGACGTCTGCTTGAGAGAGAAACATGTCTTCAGACTGTGAAGTTAAAAGCTCTATGATTACCATATCCAGGTAGAGTGTCTCTTAGTTTTGTCCCCATCTGCTGCATTCTGCAATAATCTGCTGGTGATGGCTTAATTAAAAAGAGTTTTGATGCTGTGTATCAGAGTGAAGAAAAGGCCTAATAAAAGTCCAGGAGCAACCTGGGTGAAGAAGGTGTTTCTGAGAGGGCAGAGGGCACTGGGGGCTGTGCAACAGGAGCCCACTGCGTGCAATGGCATCAGACTGTTACGACTCCTTCGGAGTCTCCTTCAGTGTTCAGCATCACATAGATGGATTTAAGCACAGCAGAGATGTAACTTCATTTGTTCTCCTCTCTTCATGTCAGATGATGCCCCTTAAGTAGCTACTTGCTCACATTTGTCACCTTCTATCCACCCTCCATCTTCTCCTTTTGCATTACAATTGGGAAATCCCTGCTGAGAGCACCGGACCCCGATGTGCCTATGGGGCATGCTCTGCCAGGAGGTGAGATTTCAACTAACAACCTCCACTTTGTTGCTACTCAAAGACTACATCAATTAATAAATATTCAGTGTTTTCCTCCTAAAATCCCAATTATAGTCTTACATACTTCACTCAATACTTCTTCCTGGGCCAGGAAAGATTTCTATATTTCAAGAAATAATATTTAATTTTGCATTTCTTGGAATGTTTTAGTTATCTTCTTGTGCTCTCCTGTGAAACTGCGGTTTTGTCATTATAGCATCAAGCCTTCGTCTCTTGATGTGGTCCCTTTAAATAATCTCAGCTCCTGCTAACACAACACTAAGCAAGTGCTGTGCAAAATGGGATGTGGGACACAATCCCTACATCCGAAAGCTTTACAGCACCCGGTTTTGCTATCAGCACCAATAGACTGAAGCTAGTGCCTTTTTTCCATGTGCTGAAAGCAATTTAACAGATAAGATGAAGAAAAGAAAGACCTTGCTTTACTGCCTTGGGCTCAGATAATTCAGTACCCTGGAATACCATAGGAACTATTGTGCACAAAATATAATCCCGATCTGTAGCAGCCACAGAGATTTAGTATGAACTTTGAAGGCATATGCAAGGAAGAATAAGCAGAGAAACATTTCTCTGTGTGTAAAGTAGAAGTAATGGAGACCATGTGCAGATCTGTGACCACTTTTGGGCTGGGAGCATCACAGTTCAGGACAAAGTGCAAAACAGAGTTGCAGTAAAAGAAGGAGAATGGAAAAATGAATGGTGGTTTGATGATGGTGAATTTACCTTCACAGGGAGAAAAATATAGGGCCCAGAGGCTTAGCAAGAACTGGCAGCTGGAAGCCAAAGCCATATATATCTGATCACGGCATTTGATCAAAGGCAATTATCAATGACAGCAGACTGCTGGGGATGTGGTGCGTTCTCCACCTCTTGCTGACCTCAGATGAGCGCTGGATGCCTTCTGGGAACTGCTGAGGCAGGAGTACTCCTGGGAGAAGAGTGGAGGTGACTGTGCTGCATGACAGATTGGGGCTTGCTGGGGTTGTGCTGTAGGTGAGGGGGAGCACCTCAGCAGCACCCATACCGCACCCCACCTGCACGGGTGTATCAGTCCTGGTGTTGGCCATACACTAGTTATCAGACTCTATGCAAATACTGCTCAGTGCAACTTGATGTTCTCAGACATATATCAAATCGTGGTAGTGAAGTAATGATCCTCTCTACCTCATTAGGAGAGCCAGGCTGGTTACAAAGGAGTCATCGCAGGTCCTTGAGGCATCATAGCCATTGCATCCTGCTGAGTAGCCAGGAGCAATAGCTGGACAGAAGTTATGGTGATGTTGCCATATCTGTCCAAGAACCTGAGATAGTTTGTGTGAAGGTTGCTTGGTCATCTCCACGCAGGCTGCGTAGCACACAGTGCTCCTCACTCCGTGTGCTGGAGTAGCATGCAGTCAGGTGGGGGAAGGAGACTGTCCCATACCCTGGACTAGCTACTAAACCTGCATAGTCCTTCCTTATGCTGCCACGCTCAAGCCTGAAACGTGGCCAAAATATCTTAGTTTAAAATTTTCTTTTGAGTAACTAACAGCTGTTGCTTACTGTTTTCTCTCCCCTTGGGCTTTTTTTAAATAACGAACTCTCCATCAACTCTGCATGTGAGAGCTGACCCAGCTGCAGCCACAACTGAAGACCAAGCGGCTGTGACAAACCTAATTCTGTGCTGCGATTTGAGGGAACAGAAACACAGCAAGGTTGGTCTGATTTAGGCTGTTCAAATAAAGCTGCATGAACTTTCACACTTTATATTGTTTGCTATGATGTTTTCCAAATGAACCACAGATGTTTTACTTTGTTGGGGTTTTTTTTCCCCTCCAGCTGAGTCACCTATTATCCAGACCAGATTTGGGCAGCTCAAACAGGAGTCACAACGAAGAAGTCTCCAAAAGAAAGTCAATAGTTTATTTGATTTTTAGATAATCCTCTGCACATACCTAAAAAGATAATGAAATAAACATAATCTCTACTAATGACATGGTGTAAAATGTTGGGAAGTAATGGAATCTATCCAAGACGCTTATGTTCCCCATCACTTAAACTGAGTCAATGAAGTTGAGTTAGGATTGAATTTTGCCCACAGCTTGCAGCTTTTCTTTAAATATTCTGCTCTGGTTACGATGCAGGAGTAGAGAAGGCTGAAAAGCTTCTGAGACAACATTTGATCTTAAGTATGTATCTTCACCCCTCTGGAGCAAGTGGGATCCCATCAAGCAAATCAAGCTGGGGACATTACATAAACTGTCAATGTGATGGCAAATGACCAAAGACCTGCTCTGAAAAATGTCAAGTGTCACAGCAGGGCATGGAGAAGCCCCTTACTTTTCCTTTTGGGAAAAATGGTCACATATTCTCTGACAAAACAGATCTCTGTCTGGCAACACGTTACTGCAGCATCCTTTGGGGCTGATACTAATGTGCAGAAAAGAAGACAATTCTCTGGCAAGAGTTAATCTGACTCTCATTCAGTCTGTTGAGTCCTTCCAAGAAAGGAGAATTGAGATCGGGCTATAGAACAGAACATTGATTGAGAGTAGTAGATGTCAGTGGATTTGAAACAAAAGTTCCCATCCAAACACATCCCCATTTTTTTACTGCATGCTTGGTTTGTTTTTTGTTTTCAAAGAGTTGTGTAATAATACATCCAGATCCCCAGAATAAATGTTATAGTTTTAACAGAGCATTGTCCTTGGAAAGTTTTCAAAGTGTTTCTGTATATTTGCAGTATCTGTAGTTAGCACACTCAAAGCCAGAGTGATTCATTTCCTGCCCAGTGGCCATTTGTTGTTTCGTACTATTTTTTTTCCCCTTGGCTGCACCTTTACAAGTATAATGATAAAATCATTGCTTGCAGATAATGAAAGTGAAGGAATTAAAAATTAATGCATACAGCAGAGAATGTCAGCCACAGAAATTTGCTTGAAAATGCCAGTACATAGCTGTATTTTGCATTAAATAGGCATCATCAGTGCCTAAATCTTTGCAGTTAGGCAATCAGTAATTTGGAATCAGCTAGAGCCTTGGGTTACTTCTACGGTGTAAGTTCCTGAAGAGCGAAAAGGAAAAAAAATCATATTATTGCTTAATTTGATATTTCAGTGTATTTTGGTTTGGGGCGAATCTACACTAACCCATAATGCTTTGTATATCCAGTCGTTACTGATTTCTTGTTTGAAAGTGCAGTATCTCTGCACGTTGTCAGATGCTACACACATAGGTCAGGTCTAGGGAACAGAGCATTGCTTTTGACATCTGAGTCTTACCAAGTCCAGAGTCTGTCAAACCCAGGTCCATGACAGTAAATAACACCTTATTATGTATTGGACAGCTTCCCTATACTTTGTCTATTTTTACTGAAGAGAAATATAAAGAAGCCATCAAGTTCTTCTGGATAATCAGGTCAAAGCATCCACTAGCAAAACAGATGGCTTCAACCAAAGCATTCATCTATTTTTATGGCTCACCTTGTATGTTTGTTTGTCCTAGGAAATCACTTACCAATGCCAAGGGCCAGGCATTGCTTGTTTGAACTGATATTGGGAGAAAAGCAGCAGAAAGGCAAGAGGTATTAATAATGCAGATAGATACAGGAGGAGCAGACACTGAACTTTCATATCACTCCTCCCAGAAGAGGTGAAGCTAACAGGACAAGACAAATGTTTGGACTGCTGGGTAAAAGGTATAATCTCTTTCCTATTTGAATTCAGGAAAATTCAGGAAAAAGGGGCAACATGTTTCTTGAGAAGGTTATACCTGTTTATATATACAAGTTTATATCTGATATCTGACTCCATTCCATGATTTTCTCTTCCTGGGGAGCCCTGAGCTTCAGCTAGTATTAGCTAGTGCCAAGGACTGGTTTCTGGTGGAAAGATAACAGGACTTTCTGGTCCTCTTGAACCAAGAATGAACAAGCAGTAGAGGTTCTCCCATACCTTAAACTCAATCCATGATGTATTTAGATTTAAAGAAGCACCCAAATAACTGCTGGATGTTTAGCAGAAGAGTTTCAAACAGAATCTGAAATCTTCACAAAAACAGCAAAGAAGAGATATTTTGCCTGGGATATTTTTTAAAGCATGGATAAAATCAACAAACTCTTAGAGAAATGGGAAGCCCAGCTGCAACACTCCCAGTATGGAAAAGCAAGAACAGCAGTGTGGCTGCTATGGACTAGAAATATGGAGGCACTAGGAAACCTCTGCCCAACTTGGCTCTTGCCAGCAGAAATGAGCTCCTACAAGGACTTAGGAAACAAACAGAAATATTTCTCAAAGGAAACCAGGAGTTTTGCAGGCTATTGTAGAAGCAATCCACAAGACTAAAGGATCAGGTCCGTTTTATGATTATTAATTATGACTGTTTTCCAATCTGTTTCTAACCATGGAAAGGGGAGAGACTGAATCATCCCACTTCAGATACTGCAAAGATCACAGCATTACAGAATGGTCTCCTGATGGCGAGGCTGGCAGGGACCTCTGGGTATAATTTAATCTAACCCCCTTGCTCAGAGTAGGTTGCTCACAGCCATGCCCAGTCAGGTTTTTAATATCTCCAGGGATGCAGACTCTGCAGCCTCTCTGGGCAACCTGTGCCAGTGCTGTGTCACCCCCGCAGAAAAAAAGGGTTTCCTGATGTTCAGAGGGAACCTCCTGTGTTTCAGTCTGTGCCCACTGTCTCTGTCACTGGGCACCGCTGGAAATAGCCTGACTCCTCCTTCTTTGCTCCCTCCCATTAGGCATGTATGCACATCGCTAAGATGCCCCTGAGCCTTCTCTTCTCCAGGCTGAATGCAGAGTCCCAGGTCTCTCAGCCTTTCCTCATATGAGAGACACTCCAGTCCCTTAATCACCTTCATGCCAGACTCCAGTATTCCCATGTCCTTCTCGTACTAGGGAGCCCAGAACTGGACCCAGCACTCCAGATCAGTCTTACCAGTGATGAGTGGAGGGGAAGGATCCCCCCTTCAGCCTGCTGGAGACAACTCTTCCCAGTGCAGTCCAGAAGGCTGTTGAGCTTCTTGGCTGCAAGGGCACATTCCTGCCTTGTGTTCAACTTGGTGTCCAGGACCCTCAAGGCCACCTCTACAGAGCTGCTTTCCAGGCCTTTCGCCCACAGCCTGTACTGGTGTCTGGATTATTCCTCCCCAAGTGCAGGACTTCAAATTTTCCCTTGCTGAAATTCATGACGTTCCTGTCAGCCCATTTCTCTGACCTGGCCAGCACAATGGTCTGGTGTATCAGCCACTCCTGACAATTGTGTACTGTGCAAACTTGCTGAGTGTGTGCTCTGTCCTATCATCTAGATCATTCCTGAGACGGGAGCGCCTGTCAATGCCTTTGCATGAACAGTGCATGTCTCACGGTGTTGCAGAACAGTCCCCTGGAAGACAGATCGAATCACCTGGATGGTGTACAGACCATCAGAGTGTGGCTTGGAGACAGCCAGCAATATGAGCAACCCAGGGAAACAGCTGAGACTGAAGACAAAGGCATGGGGGCTTGGGGTTGGGAGGGAGATGAATGACTCTACTTGAGCTGCTGGAGGGCCACCAAAGTCACGTATTCGTAGCGGATAAGAAAGCTACCAAGGATTTCCAGGATAAACTGGCAATGAACCAATTTACAGGGTTTCAGCTGGTCTTCAGCTTATGGACCAAGGTCTGTGGATGGACGCCAAATGACTCTGAATGGCTCTGGAATTTGCCATGTTACTTACATTTTTTGTTGTAATAGTGCATCAGAAAAGGAAGCAGGTGCTAGCAAGGAAGATGGGTGCAGGTCATTATGAGCCTAGTAACTCCAGCTCTGTGCCTTGCTGAGAATCAGCAGTTCTGGAATGACTCATGACAAAGCATGAAGAACCAGAAAACAATTAAAATCAGTTTGTAATGGGCAACCATTCAGTTTCAAATATAAAGAAATGGTCATAAGGCAGAAGAGGATGGAGCATCAGAAATACAAATCGCTCTCTGAAGTGAATAAGGGAAGGGACATGGAGCAGAAGGGGAAGCATCTGGGGGTATGAAAATCAGCTTTATTATTAAGTCTGGATGTGTCAAGAGCAATTGTAGGTGTTTCACTATTGAGTACACAATGCGTAAGAATAGCAAACACCGTAGTCATTAGACAAGGCATGCGAGATCATCAGGAGACCAAGGCATTCTGGCAAAAACTGGGGTTGAAAACCAGACACCTCATTGCTCAGGGAAGAGGTCAACTCAAAAATCCATTTGGACAGCATTACAACTTCTGAATTTGTAATAAAAACCTGGAGTAGTATAATACGTTGGCAAATCCAAACATGAAGATTATTTTTTAAAAGTGGTTTGTGCAAGATTTGGGCAATTTTCAGCAAAACCAGTTAACCTGCTTTCAGAAACTGCTCACTGAGAAAGGTACCTTGCAAAGCAAAATCAGGGAATGATCAAGCTGCACCTTGACATCAGCATCTTGGCTGCCTTTTGCTGCCAAAATTCTTGTGGAGCTGAAACAAGAAATATGTTCTTCTTGTAAATATTCACTATCCATCAAAGGCAATCAGCTCCACCACTGGATTTTCCTCCTAATCTGCAGGACCCCACACGTTGGCCAACCATCCATATGAGAAGAGTATCTGCTGTACATGCAGCCATGCATATCGATACTTCTCCTTGCTCCCCTGGCACCCTCAGACTGTGCTGCAGCTGCCACAGACATCGCGTAAAGCCTGGAGAAGTCTTTCTAAACACACGCTGCTCTTTGCCTGTTGCAGCAGTCTTGTCAAGAATTGGAAAAGGATGTTCTTGCTGCATTACAAGCATCGCTACCAGAGCAAACCTGGGCTGTGTTTACTCTGCTTTTTGCTGTGTGAAAAAAAATTGTTTATCACTGATATCAGTTGGAGCCATTTGATAGTTTCTTTCTGAGCTCACTTTGCTTCCAATTCAATAAGAACTAAAAATAATAACATGGGTAATCAAATTGCAGATCAGTAGATATCCTGACCACTCTGTCTCAGAACATGTATCCCACGTACACTAGACAAACATGCAGTTGCATAGACCTTCTAGCAGCAGTAGCTTTTCACCTAGACCAAGGGTGACATTTGTGAACCACAAAGCCTATCTATTTATCCTGCTCAGCTGATATAGTGCAGAGACCTTCTTAAAATAAATACAAATGTTGGTATCTCTCCCTGATTGCATACCATTGCCAAGGAAAAAATAAATGTTTAAACCCATGAATTTTATATGCACTGGAGAAATCTTGGAGAAAAGAAAACAGGAAAGCATTTGTAATATTAAAAATAGATTGCTTCCTGGAAGTCAGAGCCCTGATGGTCTTGTTGACTTGTTTTTTTCATGTTAAATGCCATATCATACAGAAGCACAGCTCCTGATTTGATTTGAAGTTTGCCTGAAAACAAACTTCATATGGTGTATTTTATACTTTGTTTTGATTCTTTTATATTTATTTTTATGTAATTTATTTCTATGTAAAAGATACTGATATAGGCCGTGATGCGAAAGACTGACTTCAGAGCCCCCAGAGAAGTATCTTAGCCTTAAAAGTCACAAGTAAGTAGGAACAAGATAAATATACCCCTGGATAATTAATGTCCAGGAAAATAAGTGTCATTCTGAAAAGTTGGGCATTTCCAGGGGAATTCCCCACAAGGAATATTGCTGGAAATAGTAGAGATTTCCATAAAGGAAAAGACGTTAAATATATGTACAGGCTACACTCCAATCTAAAACACTCATGGGGGCTATGTATCCAAAGACCTATGGCCACCTCCTTTGTCATTACGATTTTACAGCATGGCACCCCAGCTAGCAGAAGCTGTTGAGTCCACAACAGCCTCACACTCCACTGTCATTGCTGTTTTTCCAGCCAGGGAGGGTTTACATGTGTGATTTCACATCAAAGCCCTGTAGCTGGAATGTGAGGAACGGTCCCTTTCCTGGGTAATTGTGAGTTGTTGGTGGAGTTTTCTTGAAGGAAAAGGATCTTCAGAGATCATAGAATCATAGAATCATTAAGGTTGGAAAAGACCTCTAAGATCATCAAGTCTAACTGTCAATCCAACACCACCATGCCCACTAAACCATGTCCTAAAGTGCCACATCAACATATATTTTGAATGCCTCCAGTGATGGTGACTCCACCACCTCCCTGGGCAGCCTGTTCCAATGCTTGACCACTTCTTCAGTAAAGAAATTTTTCCTAATATCCAGTCTAAACCTCCCCTGGTGCAACTTGAGGCCATTTCCTCTTGTCCTATCGCTAGTTACTGGGGAGAAGAGACCGACATCCACCTCACCACAACCCCCTTTCAGGTAGTTGTGGAGAGCGATAAGGTCTCTCCTCAGCCTCCTCTTCTCCAGACTGAACAACCCCAGTTCCCTCAGCCGCTCCTCATAAGACTTGTGCTCCAGACCCCTCACCAGCTTCGTTGCCCTTCTCTGGACACGCTCCAGCACCTCAGTGTCCTTCTTGTAATGAGGGGCCCAAACTGAACAGAACATGGGGTGGGAAGCTCTTTCTCTGCAGCTGTGAAGCTCACTTGCAGATTCCAGCAGGCAAAGTTTACCTCTCGGCATCATCTGAAGTGGAAAATCTGCTTCCTTGTCTTGGTAGCCCATCAATAGTCCATTGCTACTGCATAGATACAACAAATGAATACAGAACAAACTTGTTATAACATGGAGCAATCAGGATTATATGAGGACTTGCATGCTAGCAGGTAAATGCCCAGTAAGTCACCCAAATGCAGAGACTAGGCAAAGTCATGTTCCCAATTGCATTGCATACTCTTTCTTCTGATTTTTGCCTTCCCAGGTTTCCAAACTTAAAAGTGAAAAAAGAGTAGCTAAAGGCAACACCTGGAGGTGGCTTTTGATTTTGATTCTTATCAACTTCTGTTACTCTGAAAAAGTGGAGATTGAAAATATACTTTTTAAATGGATGTCCTTTCAGACAAAATCTTGTTTATTGATTACATCTTAAATACACTTTTTTGACAAAAATTCATTGTAAATGTTATTAATGCTGTTGTAGTTTTCTATTTGGGAAAGACTAAAGTGAAAGATATTTTTTCCTAAAAGAAACATGGGTTTTCTTTAAACAGAAGTTTTTAATTAAAAATTCATTAAAAAAAATATTTTAGTATTACTTGAATGTTTTTCCTCTTTCAGTTTCTACTGAAGTCCTGCTCTCAGGTTTTTACAGGCAAGGAAAGTGATTTTTCTGAGTTTTCCTCTGGCCACTGGGCAGTTGTGGGTTCTCCTGCTCCCAGTAAGATCCCTGTGTAGAAGACCCGTGAGGAAGCAGGAAGACATTTCTCACGCAGCCTTTTCTGCAGTACAGGTTTTTTCCACTGCTGAAGACAATGGTAGCTGCTGGTACATTCCAGACTACAAAACCTGACTGTTGCTAAAGATGCTGCGGATTTTGGCATTTGGGAGTCTCTTCACTTCATTGCTGGGATACATCTAGCTCCAGAAGTGGCACGAATGCTAGCATGGGGCTGGGCTGCCAGAACAGCCATGCGCTCCGTCTGCCGTTTCTAATCTCTGCACTTCATATTCCCACCTGTAAAAGGGGGAGAGGACGTCTTCAAACCTTCATGTGAACAGCTTGTTCTGAACTGCACAAGTACACCTTCTTTCGGAGTTTCTCATTTTTTCTGTTACCTCAGCTGTTGTGGGGTGTTGTTGCAGACAAAATCTTATATCACAGTGGAAAAATGCCTACAAAGATAAATATTTTGAATAACGTGACATATTCTACTGAAACTTCTGCCATACACATTTCTGAGTTTCAGTGAAGTACATCGTGCCTTGCTGCCCTATTGATCTCTCAGATACAGACTAATTCTCCATGAAATTAACTGTTTATACACACCTAAGTTCTGTCCTCATGCTTTGGCTTGGATAAACATTGGCCAAAATGGTTTATATGGTAAGGTTGTTTTCCTTCTGAGAGATGATCTCTCAAGTAACTTTAATCAAAAGATGTGCAAAGAAAGATGAATGATGATTTTCTTCTTCCAAGGGTCTTTCAACAGATCAGCTTAGGGTACCATTCTTCAGTTATGCTTGATTGTTCTATGAATGAATCACTTGTTTCTTGCTGTTAATTACAAGTTTTCATTAGTCAAACTTTTTTTTTTTTTCCTGTGAAAATATTACACTTCAGGATTCGGACATTGCCAGTCCTTTTATTAAATAGATAAACACAATGTTTTATTTTAAAAGCATGCAGCTTCATTCCAGGACAGATGAGGTGAGTGCTAATGACATCCAAATGGTGATGGTAAAATCACTTTGTCCATGTGCAGGTCTATGAACTCTTAAGGCGGAAAAGGGACCTGGGGGTGCTGGTTGA
>NW_010560955.1:10766-15743 GCF_000687285.1 Phaethon lepturus | reverse complement strand
GTCTGAGCCTTTCCTTGCCAACAGCTGGACTGGCTGAGAGTCTTAAATAGGGCAAAGAGGTGCAGTGCTGCCATTCCCCCCACGGTTTGCCTGGGGGTCACTTCAGGAACTCTCTACTACCTGCATGACCCCCTTTCCCGCCCCACTGGTGGGCAGGCGGTGAAGGGGTTTAGTCTGTAAATGAGCCGTCCTGGGTTGCCTGGAAGCCTCGCTGTCCACATGGATACTGTCTTTTTCTGCACTTTATAAACCAAGAAGTGCCTTGGTTCAAGAGCTTGTTTCTACAAATGCCTGTTTTGTAACTGGGTAGCTGACTGGATACAGAGCGCTGCATGCTCTTAGGCCTGAGCAGTGTGGCATAAACCTTTCTATACAAATGATCTCTGGGTAATTGAAGAAGCATAAAATTTTTGGGTTGGAAGGGACCTCTTAAGGCCACCTAGTCCAACCCACGTGCACTGGGCAGGGACATCTTCAACTACATCAGGTTACTGAGAGCCCTGTTCAACCTGACCGGGAGTGTTTCCAACACTTAGAAGATTTATTCACTAGAGTAACTGCAAAGTTTGCTGTTATTTCCAATAAGATGTTCAAGCTTAGGAAAAACCGTAGCATCTATAGGAAGAGTGGCAAATATGTCTATGTTGATAGGTGAGTATGGCCAGATCCGGCAGCCTGATGGGGAGGCTGCTACAACTCTGTGCCCTCGGTCCAGCCAATAGCCAACCCGATCCGCTACAAACCGAAGTGCTTTGCATATACTGGGCTGATACTAAAATTAATTTTGTTCTAGGAATGTCATATTTTATGATTGCCTGAGTTGGCAGTAGTGCATCTTCCTGAAGGTGTGTGCAGTGAATGATCGGCCAGCATTTCCATTGGTAACGAAGGAGTCATTTCCTGGTCTGAGTCACCTGCCTGCTTGAGCCTCTGACAGCTGCATCTTCCTGCATTCCTCCATCCCTCTGGAGAGCTGGAAAACACTGGCCTGGTGTTTCCCAGCTGATTCAGTTAATTACAGAAATTAGCAAAAAATGTCTTCCAGACTCAGAGCCTTGGCTTTTAAATAACTGACAAGATAACGTCAGACTTCCTCAGAATCGCTGGCATACCTTCGTGATATCCTGTCCTGTGAAATGTAGGCTCGTATTTAGTTACTTCTGTGATGAAGAACTTGTCCTTGCCAAGAGCGAGGTAGGCCTTTTGAACACCTTTTTTTGGCTACAAATTAATGCAGACCTTTGTGTTAATCAATGATAATGTGGGAAAAAGTAATGTGGTTACAGATGGGGTGAATTCATAGGTTTTATTTGGGCCTTTGGCCACAGGTTCACCAGCTTATCATGAAGAATTATGTAACTAAAGAAAATAATACTATGGTGAGTGGCTGAATATTTAAAGAAGTTTTGGATATTCATATCCCTTTGAGCTTTTTGAAATAGTTTTTATAGAAACTGCAGATGTTGCATTATAGTTGGGAATTGTGGTATATATAATCATCCTATCTTTGTTATTTTTAGTTCAATTAAATGAATACAGTTTGAATGTCTAGTTTTGTACAAATCTTTTCCTTATATCCAGTTTTTTACATTAGCAAATATCAGGTTAGTTTTGTAGCTGGCCGACAGAATATGCATGGATGTGTGTACTGAACATTTGCTTAGGTACAATGTGTGTATTCACTTTCTTGCAACTGATTTTGAAAGTATGATACATACAGAGGGAAAAAAAAAAAACAACCAAATCCCACACCTCCCTTTTTTCCCTGTAGGAATTACATCCTGTATAAAAGTAATTAATTCGCTTATGGATATTATGTGACCATTCAGACATCGCATCCCGTTTATTCTTTGCAAGTGCAGATGAGCTAGACAGGGAAATGAATAATGAATGGACAATTGCATATGAAACAAAACATTATACAGAATTAGTGAGAGTTAAGAGGCTTGAATAACTTGAACAATTAGCCCATAGAGGACACAATTAATAGGAACAGCCTGTCACAGTTAGATGATACTTGTTCCAGATGTTTGTTTGCCCTTTAATATCCTTTTTTTCCAGCAAGATTCCAAGACCAGAACTTGTTGAAATTACAATGGAGCGATTGGTTTTCTCATCCACCCATCTTGAGAATACTTTCTTGTGCATGAGGCATTTTAACTGACCCACACAGTGAAGCTGTAGCATGAATGGTGGAAGCCACCACACCGCTATTTTAGTCTCTGATAAGCCAGAAGAAAGGAACGGAAGATGAACACTCAGACAGTGTGGGTGTATGTGTGTGACTGGATATTTGTGTGTGGGTGTATGTGTGAAAGAGCAAGAGATATATTAATGTGCTTGATTATATTTTCATTTCACTTATTTCACCACTTTATTCAAGGCTATGGAAGAAAGAGCTGCCTGAACAAGTTAATTAATGCGCAAGTTAGCCTGTACGGGTGAAGAATACACAAAGAAAGGGCTCATTTGAGAGTAACCACAAAGGTGTGAACAGCTCTAGCAATAATCACAGACTTATCTTGAAGGTGAAGGCACTAGGAGAACATCTTCCTACAGCAGCTGGTAATATCCTAGCTCTGCTGGTTAATTTGGAAATAACTGTTGTGGTCAGATCACTGAATTTAGATGGATCTGACAGTGTAAGTCTCTAGATATAATAATGATTTTTAACTCATTTCAGTGCATATATTGAAAATAGACTATCAGGTCTTGAACCTGTCAGACGAGTTTTTGAAAGTATCATATAGTTCCAAGTTTCCACACAGGGAAGGACACCTGATATATAAAGAATCATTTTTGTGGAAGATACAAGGTAAGAAGTGGTCTTAGCAACAGCAACCTCTGCCAAGAAGGTCTCTATTTTTCATGGATCCAAGCTGTGACTGGGAAGGAAGTGAAAAACTTGATCAATATTTGCTGTCCTCTTCCTGCTAGAACAGAACAGAGAAAGAACTCTTAAGCATGAGTGGGGCACCAGCACTAGGAGTTTGCCGACTAAGCCTTTCTGATCTTAATCAATAGCCTGACAGTTTAGAGAGTGAACAGCTATTTTTGCTGCTGGAGGAGGACTTTGAGAAGTGTTTGTGAGAGCTCCTAACAGCTTATTTACAAACTGTAGACTTCTTATTTGAGATTGCTGTACTATAACATCTGTTGAAGTGTCTTTCTTATCCAGTACCAAATACAACGGGACTGAGCTGCAGTTGAGTTCAGTGGAAGAACCATGAGATAGATAGGATCTGCTTGAAAGAAGGCCTCACAAAGGCAGTGAGCAGCGTGTAAACCCCATACTGAATTTCCTTCTGCATGGTGGGGAAGATTTGCACGTATACCTCAACCTGTATCTGCAGGTAGGCTCAACTATCTCATCAGGTCTGACCAACGTTAGAAAGCAGTTGAGTGAGAGCAATGTTTACCCCTGAAGCAGATATTATGGATGCTTTTTACAAAAGCTGCCAAAATATAGGGCCTTTTTTTTGCCAGACATTCAGAAATCCTCTTTCTGGGTTTGTTTATGGAGTCAGGACGTGGAGGAATGGGAAGCGATTCCTTTCTTTCGCTAGTTCCTGGCCTTTTACCAGTGGGTTCCTTTATCAGCGCTGTGCCAAAAATGCAGCCCTGGAGCGGAGTGTGAATTCTCCCTGGTGCTCCCAGTCAACACAAGAAGGCGACGAATGGGTATTGGTGACACTTGCTGTCACGTACAGTCTTTTATTGCTTTTATGTTATTACCAGTAATTGAAAGGTCAGCCAAATTTTTCTTAGACAATTAAGTGACATTTACAGATAGGAGATTGCAAGGAGCCGGAGACGCTTTTCCAAGTGCTGCTGCAAACACGGTGCCCAGCTAGTCTGATATGCCACCACTGCCAATGTGTAAAACACCAGTAAGCATATTTTTAAGAATCGTGCTGTATGTGATACATGGAGAAAAGCAGATACTGAGGTACTGGCTCAGGAATCCCAAGGTGCACATTTTATCTCAGCAGGTGTTTGTTCACACAGCCTGTCAGATAAAGCACAATTTAAGGCCGAAAGATCAAGGTTATGTCTGGAAATGGAAAATCAAAAATGCCAACAGGACAGCAGGTGTAGGAAATCTGAGGCAGAGGAGGGGCAGAGTAGGTTGCAGTAGGTTGATGACTGAGAACCAAGCTGTCAAGGCTCATGCACTGAGTGCTTGGTTCATACAGCTGCCTCCTACCCTTTCTTGACCTTCCGAGGGGTGGGAGAGGTATGTCTTATCCCTGGGTTGAAAGGTTGGGGTAGAAGAGAGGGTTGTGGTGCAAACTGCTAAGGGACCCTTTCCACTTTCAGTGGCAGTGCACTGCCAGGACCTTCCCCCTCACCTCCAGATGAGCAGTCTCCTGAGGTGGCAGCAGAAAGCCTGCCCACAGGACAAGTGTCCCCATACCAGTTCCTAGCCCAATGCACTGGGATTGCGTCCCAGCACGTGATGGACCATCAGGTTGTTTCATGCACTGGTAAAGAAAACACTTGAGTGACCTGTTGTTTGCTTAAATATTTATATAGTGAATCAGATTGCAGAATCTGTTATGACTAGTTCCCTTAGATAAAAATGATCCAAATCCAGCTCTCAGTTGGGCAGCAGAGGTCTGCTTGAGGGTGGCCTTGGCTTTTTACAGCTACTACAGGCTTTGCAAGGAGTGTGAGTAGAGAAAAATGGATATAGTTAGAACATCACTTCATCCTGGCGTCCCCTGAGGACAGAAAGATTTATCAGGATTAGTGGCACCTGCACAATTAGAGTGGCCTTCTGGAAGTGCTCCTCTGGAGGAAGAGCTTCCTACAGTTGTAACCGGTACCCCTCTGCATTTCAGTGACTCTGACTTCAAAGCAAGGTGATCACAAATATTCCTATGAATATCTGACACAGAGGGAGAATACAGATTTCTGTTGTTGAATCAGAATAATGCAGCTGCATTATTCATGTGTGGATCGTGGTGTGGTGTT
>NW_010560955.1:10501-10725 GCF_000687285.1 Phaethon lepturus | reverse complement strand
GGAAAGAGGAATTAACAAACTCATTTGGGTTCTTAGTTATGTGCTGCTTTAGCTGGCTCCCACTATGGGCTGTAAGTTGGGGCTTTTGAGGGCTTTCTAAAGTGCCTTTTTTTAAATTTAAACTGAAAAAGTTTGAACTTCGGATGAACCCAAATCTCATACTAGAAAACCTCACACTGATGGGAAGTGCACACTTGGCTCTGAACTCATCTTTTGTTAGGGCA
>NW_010560955.1:0-10487 GCF_000687285.1 Phaethon lepturus | reverse complement strand
CATTCCTGTAAACAGGCATGTGTGCCTCGTGGTGACTCTGCAGCCTCAGCAGTTCACACCAAGCAATGATGTGGGATCCTACCTCTGCGAAAACACAGGTGGCATATCCAAAATCACTGTAAAGGTAGTTCCAAGTGCGCTATTTGCTGAACAGCATCTGATAGAAGAAGTCACCCTCACACTGTGTATGGCTCTCTGCATGGTCCAGCAGCACAGCAATTAACAGAGGTAGAAGAGCTCCATGTGAAACTTTTTTTTCACAACACCATTTCTGATGGCTGCTGTTTCTGCTGAGGCTTAGGCTTCAACAGCAAATGGAGCTAGTGGAATGCTTTATGCCAAAAGGGACTGTAGAGTAAGAGCTACAATGGATGCAAAGTGGAGTTAGCAGCTGAGAGAACGTGAGTGATCGGCAGGACAGGAAGCAGCCTGGGATCGCAGTTGAGCTCTGCTAAGGGAATGCATGCTTTAACTTAGAACTTTAACTTAGAGTGTTATTTGGCTTTTACTGCTATTTCAGCATGATTTGCAATACAGACACAGTATGATTCTGTCCTTAGACATGCGTGCGTCATGAGGTGCTTATGCTTGATGTCAGATTGTTGGATGTTAGAAAGGATAATGTTAGAGAAGTTGTACAAATGCATTCAGATGCTTGACCTCCTGTGCCTGGAGTAGTGGAAGTTGCTCCATGACTTAGAACCTCTTTCCTTGTAACACTGAGGGAGGGTTTGGAGTTTCATAGTAACTGCCCAGAGTTAAGTCCATCTAGTCAAGCTAACCCAGTATCACAAGCTACTAAGTTTTACGTGCATACTTTTGCTCAAGCTTGAAGGCCAAGCCAGTATTTCAGTCATCATATAATTGCAATGCCTGGCACAGGAGGGGAACAAATGAAAGCAGGGCACCATCACTGGTAAGTTGTGTGGAGGTGAGGTTTCCTCACATGGTCCCATCAAGAAATAACCCTGGATGGCAGAAAAAGCTTGAAAAGCAAGCATACCCCAAAACAACCCACCTCCTTAACAACCCTTCCCTAAAATCTGGTGACCAAAATAACCTTTAAGCAAGGCATATCATCAGATCAGCCAAGGATATTTTTGGTGCCCAAGAGAACATTTAGCTCCTGCCTCCAGTGTTTTGGAGGAAGGTAGAACAGCCCCAGCGATGGAAGCTGCGTAACAAACCTAGGGGGAAAAGTCCTCTTACATTTACTGGTAACCAGCTGATGCTGCAAGGCATGAAATCTGATTATAATTATTGTCTTAGGGCAGAGCTGCACCTTTTATGAGTGTGTCCCTGTATGAAAGTGAATCTGAATCTCTCTCAAATAATTTCATAGGCCCCAGGGGGACCAGGACATTTTGAGTCACATCTTTCTCCCCCTTCATGTGTGTACAAGCAAAGACTCACAAACACTGGATCAGAGCACACATCCTAGAAAGATGCTAAATCGTGCCATATAGGTGCCGGGACATGGCAACACCATTACTCTTTCTAGTCACCTCTGGTTTTTATTCATCTTGCTTCAAGGAAATAGTGTCTTAATTCAAGGTGGAAATTATTAGTTTCTGAATAGTAGGTTATTGTTT
Source organism: Phaethon lepturus (assembly GCF_000687285.1). Taxonomy (NCBI): domain Eukaryota; kingdom Metazoa; phylum Chordata; class Aves; order Phaethontiformes; family Phaethontidae; genus Phaethon; species Phaethon lepturus. Next base: position 8,895 of record NW_010560955.1, on the reverse strand, counting down.
TGCTACGTTGTATGAGGTCAAATCATTCACATTACTGAATTTTTCTAGATATGTGTCAAGAATTATCACCCTCCCAAACCTTTGATAAGCTGAAGTTGAATCTTTTATGCCTCATATCACAATGCCCATTTTCCCAAGCCACAGAGTCTGTGTTTAAACTTTCCCAGGTGTGTTTTTTTTTTAAAACCATTAGTGGGTTAACCACATTTAAAAATATTTAAATATTTCTTGAGAAATTTCTCAGTCTGCGATTAAAACAGAAATGAAAAAGCTGGGCTGACAATAGCTGTTTAAGCCTGTATGTACTTTTTAACATAAAGTACACAAATTATTCTTAAATGTGAGAAAAGGTTGGGACTTTCTGTCTTTTCAATTACTGCCTGTGTATGTAGTATCTGTGTTACAGACATACATATATATGCATATATACATATATGCATAAATATATATGTATTAAAAAAAGAGAGCACACATAAAGCTCACTTGCTATGGTAACTGTTGTTGTGGAAGCCAATAATGGTTAGCTAGCCGTGAAAAATATGGGAAATAAGAACACACTTACTATTAATATTGTTCATTTTTAGAAGTGCTGACAATGAGGCTCTGATTTTGACACTTTCTTCTGAAATATGAAGTATTAGGCATTGTCAGAGCCAGGATACAGGGCTAGATGGACTTTTAACTTCCTGCTGTTGTGATTCTTATCTTTCTCTATGGGGTGAATTAGAATTCTTTGGATCAATGAATGTACACAGTCTTTTCTTGTATCAGAATAACATTACACATCCTCTTGTCATTATAACACACCAGAAGATTATTTTCAATGATAATGACAAGACCAGGTCAATCATAGGACTTTTGTAGTGACTACATCTTTCACGTGGCAAATTTTCCCGTTTTTTCTTCGTGAATTACTGTCACGGTTTAACCCCAGCCAGCAACTAGGCACCATGCACTCGTTCCCTTGCTCCCCCTTGGTGTGAATGGGGAGAAAATCAGAAGAGTAAAAGAGAGAAAACTTGTGGGTTGAGATAAACACAGTTTAATAGACAAAGTAAAAGCCGCGCACGCAAGCAAAGCAAAACAAGGAATTCATTCACCACTTCCCATGGGCAGGAAGGCATTCAGCCATCTCCAGGAAAGCAGGGCTCCATCATGCGTAATGGTGACTTGGGGAGACAAATGCCATCATTCTGAGCGTCCCACACTTCCTTCCTTCTTCCCCCAAATTTATATGCTGAGCATGACGTCATGCAGTATGGAATATCCCTTTGGTCAGCTGGAGTCAGCTGTCTCGGCTGTGTCCCCTCCCAACTCCTTGTGCACCCCCAGCCTGCTCGCTGGTGGCGGGGGGTGAGAAGCAGAAAAGGCTTTGACTCTGTGTAAGCACTGCTCAGCAACAGCGAAAGCATCCCTGTCTTACCAACACTGTTTTGAACACAAATTCAAAACATAGCCCCATGCTAGCTACTATGAAGAAAATTAACTCTATCCCAGCCAAAACCAGCACAATTATCACTCAGAAGTCGGTAGCAAAATGTTCAGAATTTAAAAAAGAGAAAATGCCCCACTTCTGCTGCCACCAATGCTCTAAGTTATAGAGGCATTAACGTCTCCTGTGCATCCATGATTATAAAAATGGCACAGGCAGAGCCTGCGTTTTGTTCTGCTTAAATATCTGTACAGATCACAGCTTTTCCCTGATAGGCACTATTGTTGGAAAACATTAGTATGCGCTACCTGTGTTTTACCATGTACAAAGGAAGCAATCACAGAGCACTTCATTTATTTTACTAAGAGCTCAGTAAATGCTGCACTGTTGCCGATCTGCAAGGAATGTATTTTCATGCAGAGGCATTATCATTAACAGATTATTTTCAAATTCCAAGAAGAGTGTGATATTTTTATGTGACATAATGAAGTCTGAGCACTTATAAAATTTGATTGTTTTAAGGTCTTTTATTTCCTCTGCACTTTATTTTTTGACTTAATTAAGTTCACCTGAAATTTCTTCTGTGTAGACAAGTTCTTCCAGGCCGAATGTTAGATCTTGGGCTCAGTGTGTAACCGATGAAGACACTGACTGTTGGTGTCCACAGGATCTGAAAAATGTAGAAATGGATTACAGAAGATGGCAACTCTAAAACAACTGCACCAGGAAGTTAACTTATAAAGAGCAAAGATCTAGCTCAAATGTTGATGTAGCAACTAACTTGAGGTGGCTGAAGTTAGGCAATGTGGATCCATTCTCTGGAGAGGAAGGAACATTTTCAGATGTGTCTCAGACACTGCCATGGATTTAAAGGTCGATCTCACTCTGAAATTTTAGGACATTAGTTCACGTTTTCCAATATGAGGGGCAGGAGCATAAGCCTTCCTCAAAGTCAGTAGGATTTAGGTTCCTAAGTTGGGAAGATGCTTTAGAAACAGGGCTGGTTATCATCTCAATTTAGCACATTTTCTTTATCTTTGTTTTGGTCATTCTATGCATTTTTGCTTCGGAGTATTTGTGCTTGTAATAAATAACCAAATTAATTATAGTTGATTAGTCTCTTCTAAGTCTTCGTTTTTCCTACTTTGCTAATCTGTAAAACTTCCCAAGAAAAATGGTGTCGTAATGGCAACATTTTGCTCCTTGACATTAAGTGTATATTTCACTCATGGACAATTTAAAAATCAAAATAGAAACTTTGTAATAATCTCCCTTTACAGTTTGGGTTATGAGAAGCTGAGAATTCCCTTAGGCTTGATTGATAAAACATGGCATTTATCCTATTCCTAGGATGATGTTCAGCAAACTTTATGACAGAGGGAAACAGCTGGTAAAGTGGGTTCATGGAAAGGTGAAGGTAATATAGACATAAAAAACAAGAGGATAATGATTTTAAAAGGGATAATAGTTGTAATAACACCATTAACCTTTTGCTTCAAATTATTGAATGTGTGGTCTCTTCAGCAGGCTAATCAAAGGTTTGCATTAACTGCAATGCAAGAGGAAGTGGCAATATACAACCTGAGGTGATTTTTTTCCCTCTTCCAATTATTCACTATCAAACCTTTACTGAAAAAAAAAAAAAAAAGGAGATAAAAACCCGACCCTTTGGCTGCTGAAGACCCCGTCTGGTTTTGAACTGAAGCTGACTTGCTTTAAGAAGAAACAAACTAGCTTCCTTCCTGCTCTCCTATGCAAGAGCTGGATTTTGCTAGGGAAAAAATAAATGAAAATAACTGTAATTTGTAACAGATACATATAAGTTAAAGTCAGAGCTGTAAGCAGGTGGGGAAGTGTTAGAGGGCAGCCTGTCAGTAAGAGCTAGCCCTGAGCTGTTTGGTAGTTCTGCATGGAGGGAGATCCTCAGCAGAGACCCACCTCGAAGGGCAAGTGTACACATCTCTTCATAAACAGTGTAGGCACGTCACTGCAGAAGTCTGATGGCTCACCTGGGATGTGCGAAGCTCTGTGCTACTCTGTCTAGGTCACTTTTGGTATCTAAACAGATAATTCAGCCTGGATCGGAGAAAAGCTGCCTTTTTTGCTTTTATGGTACATGCACACAGGGTTGAGAGCTGAGGCAGACTATGCTTTGACAGCTTATTTGTACGCTAAAAGGCAAACACACTGGTGGTGGAAAATTGCCATAGATGATGGAAAAGCTCCTGGTGACTTGATGACATTGTTCAGGAATTAGTCTGACTGGACAAATCTGCTCCATCATACGATTTTGCAGGTAGTGATCCTTATTGTTCACTAGATAGAAGGCATCTATCCAAGGTGCACGAGAGCACCTTCGGTTGGAAACCTCCCTTCTGTATGCAGCCAGTGGGGAGAGAACCACCCGAGTTAGACACCCAAAGCAAGATTGTCTGACTGGCTTGCAATGTGTTGTGCCAATCTAGTATGAAATGAATGTGTAAAAGGAAGTTTGCACTGTTCCTTGCTGACAAACCTCCATGCCATTAACAGCCCCATTCTGTGGAATCAGAAGACAGTGAAAGACTTCAGGAGCAGCGTGCCTTGAATTTGAATTAGCCGGATTGAATTTAAAATCAACAAGCTGAAAGGGCCCGAGATAAGAAGTCAGAACATTTAGAGGAAATGAGAACTGTTCTGGGAACTAAAGGTGAGAGAAACACTAAGTCACATTAAAAATATTCAGGAAGAAAAGAGACACCTTTTCTTTTTCTGGACACCTTTTCTTAGAAGTCGTCTATAATCAGTAACCTTTCCCAGGCACTTTCCCAGGCTGTTTTTAGTAGCTGAATCCTTTGTTTCAAAACCACCCATTGATTCAGTGCCCTAAGTGAGAAGTAATTAAGGTGGACAGAAATCTTGCCTGCTATATGGATGTATGAGGTGTAGAAGACAGAGGGAGAAAGGGGAGTGAATGAATCCTTCCAGAAGATAGCTCTCACAACATGTGTGAGTCTGCTGTAGTGTATCGTTAAATACATGTATATGTAGATATGCAGCTCTATTCATCTTTCTGTCTATTGATCTATTTATTTCCATACACACACATGCTGATGTACATATGTGTGTATTCCTGAAAGATAATGAACTGTTTAGGCAGTACTTTGTCAGAATATCATTTAAAGAGTTACATCCTTTTAATGCACAGTAGTTTAAGCAAACTTCAAGGTTCTTACTTGGCAATAAACCCATTAAATCATCTTAAATACCATGTCATAATGACAATTTGATGCCACCAGATGTGGCACTAGAGATTTTTTTTTTTTAAATGCTTTCCTGGAGATATAGCTCCCTGAAATTTAAATTGTCTAGCCTGTTTGCACAGCTGTTAGATCACAGAGCTCTGCCATCTTTTTGCCTTGCATCAGTTATTCACTAAATCATGTGTGGCATGACTACAAACTCACTGCATCCAAAAGGTTTAGGCTTATATCCACTTCACCCTCGTAAAGGCTGAATAGTTGGGCCGTATGGGAGAGGGTGTATGGCATTAAAATCCGAGAGCAGTATCCATTCCAGCTGTGGAGCTCCCTCATGGGGAAATTTTAGAGATGCTGTCAGAAGACTACCCTTCACACAGCCCATTTTACTGGCTACTCAGCATCCTGGGTCTGTGAAAAATACAGATGCCTGGCCACTTTTCTGGCTTTTCTCACCTTGTTAGCCAGAAAAGCAACGAGATTGGTCATACGGCACCACTTCTACAGGAGGGAGACGTGGGAGAGGGAAACATTAGCAGAATACAAGAGCCAAAAACCCCCCAAACCTCTCACAAAGAAATACATGTTTCACACGGTGCATATTTAAATAGTGGAGCAAGCCACAGAAAGCTGTGGAAAACTCAGAGGCCAACAACAGAAATATGTTAAGTGAGGAGCAAAATGGGTGGAGGAAAGATGCTTTCCTGATACTGAAACATGGTGGTCCAGAAGCAACCCCTGATCCAAGAAGACCCTAATTTTTGATTGACAGAAAGCAGGAGACCGTCTAAAGAGCAGGCTGTTGATTTACCTGACCAGCAGCACTGGACCGGTCAAAGACGGGACACTGGGCCTTTGCTGTTATCCAGTATGAGGGTCACTATGTCGGCAGGCTTTTTGTCACTCTGAGTTTGTATGGGTGGGTCCTGCGTGATCTGAGGTGGCAAATGTGGCTGTTCTCTCTCTGAGACCTCATGTTAGGTGTGCCTTTTCCCCTAAAGAAGACGGTGGGCGTGTGAGGGATGTACGTGGGCAAGGATTTGAAGAGGATTTGAACTTGGTATGATCTGAACATGCTAGTAAGTGTGATCACATCTGAGGCACAAACGTTGATGGTAGGATTTAGAGCTGCTCTTTGGTGCGTCAAAACTGCCATCTGTGACCCCAGGGGATCGCTGTGGGCGTTTCCCAAGGGTCAGGAAGATTGGCACAAGACACCAAGTCCATAGGTGACAAACACCCCCTGAGTTCAGCCTGTGCATGAGTCAGCGTCATCGCAATACCGAGCTCTCATCAGTGCCGAAGGATTATTCAATCCTGATTTAATGTGAATTAGAAATACTCTTTAAAAGGCTGATTAAAAGCCCAGTGGAAAGATTACGATTGCCTTTCATGGAATCTTGGGTTGATTTGCTGTTTGGCTCTGGGGCTGACACATGAATGTTTGAGCAGCTCTGTATTGAAGAGGACATGAAATTCTGTCTAGATTACCCTCTAGTGAAGTGTAATATTTGATAACATCAGTAAATACAAAACAGAAACAAAATGACAACAGCATTTGAGCATCTTGTGATAGCAAATGAGGTGGAAAAGTTAAATGGATATAGAAGAGGATCCCCAGAGGTTGGATCGCAGCACAATGCTGGTAGGAGCCCATTTGTTACCATACTGATATCAATATGTGGAGCTCTAAATCTTTTTGGATCGTGGCCGAACAGAGAGATTTGCTTGTAGCTGCCTTTTCTCTTATTCATATTGTAGAGGCTGTCCTCCTCTCCTACCAGCAAACAAATAAAAACTCTGTGCCAGCTATAGCAGCAGTTTCCATGTAAAAGCAATGAAGCAATTTCAGGAAAGTATTAGAGGTAATTTTGGCTTTTTTTTGCTGTCAGTTAGCAGCTAGGAAAAGGAGACGCACTGATGTGCAGAGCCGGGCATGTATTATGCAAACTCATATCACAATCTCATTGACTGTTTGTGGACCCCCATATCTCCCTGTTTCCATCTGTTGTTTTAAGACTAAGTTGTTTGGAGGATGTCCAAATTCTTTCCTTTCCCCAACTTCGGTGAAGTACCTGCCTGCCTTAGGCTCCCTACTCAGACAACAGAGAGAGAGAGGCTTCTCCAAAGAAGAAGTGATGTGCCAGGGGATGCTCCTTTCTCTCCTTCTACCCCTTCCCTCCTTCCATCCTCTTCACCTGACTGCACAGGGATTTTATAGGGTGCCTAAATACATCACCCCTGTCAAGGACCAGAGACAGATGGGGTGAATTTGGGCTATGCTGATGTCTTCAGCTGGTCGTGGTTCAGAATGAAGATAACACAGACTGTGAGGAGTACTAATGTGTGATCCACCGCTTGCCCATGGCCCACAAGTGGCCAGCAGCAGAGGCTGTCATGTCTCAGTCATCAGCTCATGGCTGATGCAATATTTCAAGAGATAACAAGGGAATGTCGAGCTTATCCGAGAAAACAGAAATGACACAGAAGATAAATAAGCAAAGCATATAAAACATAAACTCAATCCTGTTAAAATTAAGTATGCTTTATTTCTGAAAAGAATGACATTTTGGTGTTACATTTACTGAACAGGAAAAGATTACATGCGTCATTAAAAGAAAATGTTTTCAAGGGCCTTTTGAAAAAAATTGTATCCATGTTTGCAACTGCCATGTGCAAAATATAAAAATCAGAGAAGGGAAAAAACCTCAGCAAGTAGTGGAAATAGCCCATTTTGTGAATTATAGGAAAAAATATACCATCTGTGATTTAGTGCAGTTCCCAAGATCCCATCTGTGATCGAAGCACAGTCCTTGTTGAAGGCTGAATCCCTGAGCCATTCCATATGATAAAATATTTCTCTTGGAAGATGCTTGGGCTAATGGGTTTGTTTTTCTGGAATGTGGCTTTTCTAGATGAGACATAAAATCCTAGAGGCCTAATTTTGCCTCCCGTGGCCAACTATAGCTGACATCAGGAGAAGCAGGAGTGAAAGCAGGTCAAAGATCCAATCACCTTTTCCTTCAGAATTGCTTTACTACTTTTTATCAAGTCAGGTTGTGGGGTCTAAGAGGTCTAGGCTGTGATTCCATAACCTCTAGTGTCAGGTGTTGTGGTCGCTGGACTCCCTGCATGAGGAGGGCTCACCGTGCAGCTGCAGCCGCACAACGGAAGCTCTAACTATTTCCTTTTGTTACTGCTACTCATTTTTCAGCAGAGTAGAGTGAGAGGGAGACATCCCTCAAACTGGTGGAAGGCCTCTATTGCAGATGCACTTCTATCATCTTCTGGTGCCTTTATAATGTCCCTGCTCATTGCAGGCGGGTAGGACTAGATAATCTTTGAAAGTCCCTTCAAACCCAAGCCTATTCTAGTCTAGTCTAGTCTAGTCTAGTCTAGTCTAGTCTAGTCTAGTCTATTCTAGTCTAGTCTAGTCTATTCTAGTCTATTCTATTCTATGATTCTATATATGGTGTTACTGTGATCTCTTAGTCTTAATCCAAAGCCTTAGCTGTATCAGGTGTTTATACAAATGCAACATATTTCATTACAATCCTCTATTAATTACACACACATGTACAGACTGGTGCAATTTCAGTTACCACAGAAATTTATATTTGAATAATAAATGCATTCACCTGTTTAATATATGTTTATATTTTCTACTCTATATAATTACATGTTGATTATACAATTACAGAAAATACTTACATATTTTGCACAATTATGCTATTACTGAAATAATGCCTGCAATAGATCTGCGTGTGTATGTGTATGCACCTCTTTAGGAAAATACAGCCATGGTTGGTTGCTTCAGAGTCGTTGGGAGCTCGTGCGGCTCCATCTCAAGCAAGGCGTGCTGCTTGAGCAGTCGGTGATATACTGCAGGACCATGTGGGTTATTACTGTTATCACCTGTGGGTGAATCTAGCTCTGTTACAAAATGGTTTTGGCTTTATTATAAAGCACCTGTGATAAGGATGTTCCTCCAACCTGATTTCGTGCTTGACTGGCTTGGTTCCCTGTCCCCCTCGGTTCTGATGCACGATGTGAGGCACACGCAAGCGGGGGGTGCAGCTGCCCAAACGGGACACCCCCAGAGCCACTGTCCCCCTTATGCTGGGCTGGGGGGGTCGGGCCACTGAGATAGAGTCTGTGCTTGCCTCTGCTGGGTTTAGGACAGACCTTTCAACGTGCTGTATGAGGCTCAATAAGGCCAAGTGC
>NW_010560954.1:0-17053 GCF_000687285.1 Phaethon lepturus | reverse complement strand
CAGTCCAGCTTCTCGTGCTGGCCTGCAGCGAGCAGGCTGGGGGTGCACGGGGAGCTGGGAGGGGACACAGCTGGGACAGCTGACCCAGGCTGGCCAAAGAGATATTCCCTACCATATAACGTCATGCCCAGTATATAAAGCTGGGACAAAGAAGAAGAAAGGGGTGGAGGGACGTTTGGAGTTATGGCGTCTGTCTTCCCAAGAAACCATTATGAGTGACGGAGCCCGGCTTCCCTGGAGATGGCTGAACACCCGCCTGCCTGGGGAGTAGTGAATGAATTCTTTGCCTTGCTTTGCTTGCGTGCACGGCTTTTGTTTTACTTATTAAACTGTCTTTATCTCAAACCATGAGTTTCCTCACTTTTACTCTTCTGATTCTCTCCCCCGTCCTACCGTGGGGGAGTGAGCGAGTGGCTGCATGGGGCTTAGCTGCCAGCTGGGGCTAAACCACGACAAGGATGCAAAAGGTGGGAGAAGAGCAAAAGAAGGAAAAGAAAAGCCTAGAAAGAGTAACCCAAGTGGGTGATATGGGACTCCTGCCAGGGTTGCTTCTGCAGAAGGTAGAGTTCTTAAATATCTCTCCCAAATTATCCCATAGAATTCAGGACAAAGGCACCTCAAACATGGGCTCCTGGTATCAACTGCATCCAACACCTAGTAAAAGTATTCTTTAGCAAAGCAATACGATGTTTGCTGTGCATTACATTGTTCATTTTCTTGGAAGCACTGTAAGGTCTAAGGTGAAATCTAGTTAAACATACACAATTTATGAAGATTGTTCCAAGATACTAAAAGCGTTTTGCAATTTCGGAACAACTAAACTATTATAAAATAGTTAGTGTTAAAAGATGGAAATACATAGCCCCTATAGTGACTTCCTTATGCAATATGTCACAATAAGTATGAATTTAAGAGTAATGTACCTTCTCCCACTCCTCAAAATATCATTTCTAATCCCTTAATTTCCCAAAACAAATCCACGATGAATTAAATGGGTTATACATGTCTATTGGGGGATTATACATTGCAATCACAAGTATAGGTCTTAAAATAAAGCTATTTCTAATCCCTCCAAAAGATGCTTAATAACTATTAGACTACTGAGGGACCGATTAAGGAAGGAATTAGATTTAGAAGTGGCCGCAGTAAGTAAATTATGTAATCCAAACATGTTTTGGAAAACAGAGGCATTTTCCCATTAAAAAAGATCTTAAAAATGAATCAATGCCAGAAAACCCTTACCTTTCAGTTAGGCTCCCCCCTTGAAAATGAACAAACAAACAGATAGATAGATAAATAAATAAGAAACTTTCAAGCTTTTCCAACAAAGTAGCCTATGCACCATGGTGACCCTAGACAGGTTCATAATGAAGACCCAGTTAAGCCCGTATGTGGATTTGACATGTGATGGTAAGGACAAATACAGTTGAATTTGCCAGTGCTGCCTCAGATCAGGCACAGCTCTACCTGATCAGCCTTAAGAGGAGAAAACAGTTCTGGACACTCTCCTCTGGAATCCTGTTTTATTTATGTGAGTCATAGACACTGACATCTCATTTCAAATGAAGATTTGTAAGTCTCCACAAGACAGGGACACATCTGCCTCTTCTAGGAATAAGCCGACTAAAGGGCATTAATCTAAAATTGAAAGAAAATATTAAGTATAATCTTTCATTTTTCTTTTTTTTTGAACTATGGTATGGAATTCACATTGTGGCAGATAATAAGACAAAACAGGACAAATGGAAATCCCTTTGGAGTCAGTGGCAATGCTGCTCTTGACATCTGTGGAATGAAGACTTGGCCTAAGGCCTTTGAATCTGATTGTGAGATACAATTGCAATAAGAATGGCTGAACAGCAGAAGAGCACCAAAATATGCTAAATCTGTTGCCACACGGGGACGAATGGAAGATGGAAAATGATAGCTGTGTTTCAGTGACACACTGAAGCAACTATATTTTAACAACATGAATAGATGGATGGAGAAGGGAGGAGGTTCAGCTTCCAGATACGGATCTCATTTAGGCAAAAAAAAATTTTAGCTACCCTACTGCCTTTGGAAAGAACGGCTTGCATCTTCAGTACTACTCCAGAACTACTTGCTTATGTTAACAGAGCAATGTTGGTAATGGAGCAGCAACTGAGTTCAACGTTTTGCTGCAAATAAACTCAGTCGAGTTTCAAATGAAGAGAGTGACTGCAAAGAGAGATTTCTGTAATTTTCAATAATCTTGTGTTTTATGTGGAACTTGGGGTTCTGGTAACTAGCCGAATCTTTAACATCGATGACCATAGTACAGTTTTCAGCTTTGCCTAATGAGAAAACTTAACTTTATCTGTTCCTTTATATACACAGTGACAATTACATAAAGGTGCATCTTGAAGCACACATCCCTCCCTTCCTCTCCATTCCTGTGCACTCCTGTGGTCTACCCTGTGATATCATTAACAAACATCTAGGTCACAGGACGTGTTCCTGGCCAGATGTGTAGTGAACCAGACACATAAAGAGTAGTACAGCTTAAGGCAAGGGCAGAACTGCACTCCAAGATACTAACGCTATGTTCAGTTTTGAGTTTAGTGACTGACAATTTGACAAACTGAGAGGAATGACAATGACTCTGTCCTTACAGCACATTTTGGAAAGGACTCCACGCTATCTCAGAACATGAGAAAGAAACCAAAACTTAAAATATAATCAAGCAAACTGAAACAGCAAAAATCGCCAAGGCATGAGAGAGACAGAAGAGTACTGCAGTGCCACACAGCCTGTGGGTAACTCTCAGCCTGTGCCGCTGCGCCGTGTACAACACGCGGCGTGGCTGAATCACAGGGTTTGTTCGGCTTTTCAGGTATACCTTCCCATGTGGAGAAACAGCTAGCTGAACAGGTGTTGAACGTCACCTAAGCTCCCTTACAGAAAAATGCCCCAGAAACATAAGTAGGGATGATACTACTAGAGAGCAGTAATGATCGTCAGACTAAAGTACTGAGCTAAGGGTCAGAAGACAAGAGATTTATTTCTGCCTTTATCATAAAATCCCCATGTGCAAAGGTGTGCGTCAAATGGACTTTTCAGGTTGTTTGGACCTTGGAACAGGCATATGTTCTCAAACTATCTACAATCCCACAAGAAGCAATGAGCAGTAACCTCTCTAGCCTCTGGAAGAAAAACCACTTCAACGGGCAAGTGTTGAGAACGTCTGAAGAGTTCTCCCCTTAACCTTTCTAGCTTTCAGCTAGACCAGTTTTCTTTCAGGTGCGACTACGGTAAACCAGGAACCATACATCTTACATGGTATTGCTGATTAGTATTATATGAATGTTGTATGGCATATTTGTTCTATGTATTCTTTGACTTCGATTAACTACTGTTTGCCTTCCATGAACTAAGTTTTAGAATTCTGCAATTTTAAATTGGTATGAACAGCTGGATGGTCTCACTGGTCATTTTCCCCCCCTATTTGCCTATCTGTTTTATAAGTGCAGAATATTGTCTTGGATAAGTAAGTAAGTAAACATCTTATTCCAGTATTTCTAATAAAGTTTTCCAAACTCATGTCTTGTTTTGAGGAAAATCTGATGATACATCCATTTTCAAATTTTCCTTCAAAGCCTGTTAAAACTGCAAACCTAAGGAGTTCACCTTCTAGTTTCTTATGCTGCATCTTAATGCCAGTTTAGTGGGTTTTGTTGCATAGTTAAATGCCAACTAATTTAATTTGGCACTTTGGTTCTGCTCTTTAGAATTCAGCAACGGCTATAAAGCAAGTTCCAGTTTTCTGGAATTGAATCAGCTCCAGCTCTTTAAAAAAATTTCTGTAAGCACCTATCACATGTGAAACCAGAGGATTCACAGATGAAAACTAATGGATGATATTCAGCTGTGGTTAATATTGTGTAATCAAAACCAAATATACCTGTTCCTCAATTCGGGACTTATGAACAATTTCTACACCCTGCAATTTTACATAAAATTAAAGCACTCATCTTAATGACAATTTTACTTTAGAAGCAGTCATTCAAACAAGCCAAACGTTTCTTTGTAGTTTTAGGAAATACCATGAGTAAAACATTTATTAATCAGCAAACAACAGATGCGCTCTTTAGATTAATTATTGGCCAAAGAAAAGTGAAGAGTCTCAAAGCTGTGTCTGATGTTTGAGTTTTAATGAAGAGCAGAAGTAAGTGAAAAAGAATCTACGTGACTTACTGAAGACGTTGTAATGAAAAGTGTAAGAAAGCTACCTCAAATGAAGGAGACAGATTAAGCAATCTTATTTAGATGGCCTAAATTCTCAGAACTGCTTTCAGCCCAGCACAGCCTAATACACCATGGAAAGCTCTACAAAACGAGATAAACTAAAGCTGTCTTTGACGGTAAACATGGAACACAAATTCAGTATTTAATATGGATATGCCTGATAAAGGAGAGGGAAAATTGACCTGGGATCTCAGAGCCTTACCATATATGACTCTTCAGTGTACCTCACTCTGTCCTTTAAAGTCTGGCACACGAACTGTGCCGCATGACAGCAAGCTACAACCACTTACACAGGTTGTGTACATGAGAGCACGACCCTGGCCTCTAGCACAGAGGAGAAAAAATATTGTGAAATATCCTGCTCAATCGGCCGCTACGCTTGTGCACGCAGGCACGGTAAGTTGTTTTGCAATTCACGTGCGCCAAGAGCCCACAGGAAAAAGTTCTGGTTCGCTGGGCCATGCTCTCCACCGTGGGCCTCAGTGGGGTGCGGCGTGGGACCGAGTCTGCCTGCTCGGTCCCGACGCAGGGCTGTGGGTCACCGCGTCTCTCCCCAAGGCCACAACTCAGTCTCATTTGGCTCAAAAGAAGCCTAACAACACCACTTGACAGCAATGACAGCGGAAGTCTTTCTGAAGGAAAATGACTCCCGAAGAAAGCGCGTATAGCTCTCCATTCTGTAGGGCCCGGGAACGGAAAGACTTTTGCTCACCCCCCTCGTTATCCTTGTTATCGGCACAGGCGGTTTCCATGGCAACGTTGCATCCAGGCCCCCTCCAGCCGGTCTGGCAGATACACTGCCAGCTGTTCTGACCCAGCGTGCATCTCCCGTTGCCGTTGCACAAGTCAGGGCAGCCATCTGGTTGAAGAAATGGAGAAGGTAAGTACAAGACACACCGATTCACGCCACCACTCAGACTTCTGACAACATTACTGTGCAGACAAAAAGGCTCATTGCGGCTGGTGGGACAACCGCTCCCCTGGCCCAGAGCCACAACCCCGGTGAGGAGAAGGAGGGTAAAGAAAGGGGATACCTCAGAGAAACGGGGATTTAACTCAGGCCAAAAGAGAGGAGGAGTCCCACCGTCAGCCAGGACAAATGTTTTAAGAACCCTGTAAAGTTTCAGATCCTCAGTAGACAGAAACAACGGCCTGCTGATAGAAGATCACAGCCTCTTACTTTTCCCACCGTAGCTGTGTCTATACGCATATACGAAGGAGAATGTCTTCAGCAAGCGTGTCAACGTTCAGGGTGCCTTCTGTGGTGTGCGTTGCATAATTCTCCAGAGCTTCATATAACACAAAGTTTAAATAAGTAGTTTTGAAAATATTTTCCTTCTTTAATGGACACTTCAAAACACCTACTGATTTAACACGAAGTTTACTTACATTATGATGTAACATTTCATGCTTTCTGAAAGATACGTTAGAAGAGACATCTCACAAAAGACGTCTGTTTTGAATTGACTGTGCGTATGACGTGACTTACTGTACAGCAAGAGCCGAATCAGGAACAAAAATATTCATTTGTTTCTATGTTGTTACGAAATGTGCATAGGTAATAGAATAACTTGACTGTTTTTTCCTGAAACTAAATGAGTCTCAAGAGGCACTACTGTATCTAACCGAATACTCAGTATGAAAAGGGGTAAGAAAACCAAATTCCATCCTGTAAGGTGCTGGTGAAGCCTGGGTATATACAATCAAATCCATCAACATCCAATTCACACAAGCGTGTGTATTTGTCTGTGGAGGTGACAGAAGGTTTGAGGGTCCTGCAGCAGGCATCTCAGAGCACTTTTCATTAGTCTAAGCAGGAGGCCAAGGCCGTGCTGCCATACTGACAGTAGATGTTGGACCCCATTCATTCACAAGCTCTCTCATTTGGGTTGGGAATAGAGTCTAATCCTGCCATCTCTACCACCAACAGAGAACGTGGAATACTTAATCTCATTGCTGTTGTTCTTGGGCAGAAAACTGCATCTCAAAACAGCTCACAAAGCTTCACTCTTTCTCATTTTCACCTCCACCAGCAGCGATGGGTCACTAACGGCATCAATATCTGCAGGGACCTGCTGCAGCCCTCTCAGGTCTCACCGACCGGCTGGGTTAGTCCTTTGCATTTGCCACCGTGACCCCAAGCTGTGACTATTAATTACGTACTCCACTTCCTTCCCTGGGCATTTTAAGAGCACCAAGGAACTAACGGGGCAGATGACTGGGAATAGGAACAACTGTCAAACTAGCACAGCTTTCATACTAGTGCTGTAAGGTTGAACAGCCTTCCAGAAATCACCAATTTATACGGCCTGGCTGTTCCTACAAACCCGTTCAGAAAGCCACAGCTCTGAGTTTGTGTCTCTTCCTACTCCTCCCAGCTGCCTCTGTGTAGCCAGGTGATGCTGGAGAGAAGTTCCTCTGACCCTGTCTTGGTTTCCACAGTGCTGCAGGAGTTTCCCATTTGGGAAAGTGAGCTGTCTCGTATCCCTGGTACTCACACAACTGGTATCACAATATGTAGCATTCACTTTTACTTTTCCTTGTTGGGTTGTTACCTGATAAATGTGCAGTCTTTAATTAGCTTTTAATAGGACTAAGTAGTCCACAGCTACATTAATTTTTGATGTAATTCTGAAAGTTTCCTTTACTATTTAAAAACAAAAAAGAATGCTGGGCCTGTGGAAGGTGCTGTTCTGAGACCTCGCTGTCCCACAGAAAAGGTTCCTTATAGAAAACAGCAACCAATGTTTCTGTGCACTGTCCTACCAAGATGCCTGAACCTGTATGATTTCCAGCACTGGCACAGCAGCTTGATCTCCACCAAAGCTCTGTGGAGTAAGACACCAGATCTCTATGAATGTGGCCAAGACCATACAGTCCATTTTACGCAGAAAGCTATCAGCAGATAAAAATGAAGTCCTAGAAGTTTTATTTCGATGCTGTTAAGTATTAAAAAAATACAATGCCCCTTTCACTTAAAAGTAAGGTTATTTCGGCATTACATATCTTGGCTATGAAAAATAGCTCTTACTTTGCAGGCATTTATTTTAACTCTTTCATTTGTCAAGTGGTTTGAATGACCAAAGTTATAATGTTTGAGGGAAGGCATCATACTGTCGGACAAATTATTTGTTTTAAATGAAAAACAAACAGTAATTGTGAATATACACAAACAGTTGGCTTTATGCTGGGGCACTGAAGAGAATTAAATCACCGAAGCAGTTTGCTTTGCAGCATATGAGCAAGATGAAAACATGAACAGTAGGGAGCTAGCAAAATCTCTGAAAAGTTTTATGTGCAGCTGGGGATTAATGGACATGACTTTGCTTTTAGCTTAAAGAGAGAAGCAAGCATCACTGCTATAGACATGATGTTGCTAGGAAACACTATGCTACCTCTGTGGAGCATATTTAACTCTGGCCTCCCAAAGACAGATTTTGTGTTTCAATAACATAAATATTAGAGGGAAAGGAAAAAGCCAGCAGTAGACTAGAATAAGATCCAAGTACTTTGACAATAACGTCTTCCTTAAAACATCTATTAAATTAATGACGTCTGGACTTTCAAAACTGCTTTAAGTAATGGACAACTATTTAGATATTTTGCACAGTTATGTGCATTTCTGTTCATGCCTGCCATTCTTCAAGGAAGTATTTACATAGCATTATAGCCTGTTAAACCAAAATTTGTTCTAACAGCCTGTTGACCAACTAGACAACAGAGCTCCGTTACAATCTATTAATAACAGCTTTACTTCTAAAGAAGTTTATATTTAGGCAGTGCACTGAATATCTCTATTTAAATCCTCCTGCATGCACATGTGCCGATGATTAGTACCGATGCACATCCTCTGCACACAGCATTTGCATGTGGCTAATGGGCCTTGATGCACTTCAATGGGTTTTGACGGCGGACAGTGTCCCAAGTGCCCAAGAGCAAACGCTCAGTGCTCACAGCTGGACATGCGGCCTTTGCTGGAAATGCGCACTGTACGAAGCGTATCCTAACTCCGAGAGCTTTGTTGAATCTTGCTTTCATTCTGCAGTCCTAGCTCACACCGAGCAGTGTGTTACCTCCTGGCTTTCTTATGAATTCTCTCACAGAGTAAGGTAGTCAAAGTGAGAGTAAGGTAGTCACAGAGGGAAAGGCTATCAACATCTAACCTTAAGAAGTAATCCTGGCATGGTAGGAAGCTCTCAGTCACAGCACAGAAAAGGACCCTTCATGCCAAGCAGACAGGTTGCTGTTCCTGGTGCGCAGAGAAAGTCTACTCATCTCTTCTGTTACAGTATGCTTAATGGAAAATGTCAAAAAGCCAGGTTAAAAAAGAAGAAAGTGCTTGTTTAAAGCGCTAGATTGACAACCTATTTATTCACAGAACAGGCAGAGTACAGGCAACAGCAGTTCAAGTGTCTCACACTTTTCTAGCAATGACTCTGCACAGGCTGCTGCTGCTAGAGGTGAAACCATGCAGCCTCCCTTCTCCTTCAGTCTCCACCTTGCCCGTGGGACTGCTCACTGGAAGCTTTAATACAGGTAGATACGCACTTACAAATAAAACAGCAAGAAAGATTTCAGTACTTTTTGCAATGCAGCATCAGGAATCTGTGACTAGCGTTGTGAGGGACCGCCGGAGTCTGAGAGGATTTCAAAAACAAAATAATAAAATTCATTCCTCTCCATACCACAGACAGGCAAATGCCCAGCATTCATGTAAAGCAAATGCTGGAAGGCTGTGGTAAAGGAAAAGGAGAAAATAAAGGGATTATATTTGTGGATCTAACAGAGAGTGATGTAAACTGGTGTTTTGTACACATGAGATCTCAAACCACTTTTCAGCATTCTTACTGAAGAGAACAATCTCTATAATCTTGCAGTTCTGGACCACTAGAGCTAGTGTTTAATGCCTGAATTTATTTCCTCTCTTAGTTTTCTTCCCAACAGCCAAATAATTGGTGTAACACAACAAATTCATTAATGGATTTCATGGTGTTTCTTGCTTCTCTTTGTTAAAACAGGCTGTTACATGCTTAACTTGCTCGTAGTTTAAAAAGCAAGTTGGCAAGTTAATATCATACCGCATCTACAGTAGCATGAGAACATTGACTCTCACGGATTACAGCAAGGTCTTTGAGAGAACTCTGAAACTCTACAATTTGGTAAGCAAAGATTCAGCAAATTATTTTGTTTCAGTGCACAGGGACACTTGCCCCCTACATACCTACACTGTTTCTCAGTACTTGAGAGCCCTTCACTTACGTTTCCTCAGCTCATCCATTCCAATGCACACATGATGACCGAACATTACAATGCAAAGAACTTTGGTGATACATAGTTCAAATGAATACTCGATAACAACATGGTTCAAGGAAAAAAATAACTGTGGTATCTTTGCCATAAAACAGTTGAGTTTCATCTTCTAGGAATGAATTAGATTTCTGTCTCTTGACTGTGCCTATTACCAAGAGGAAGAGGATCTACCATGGATGCTAAGTAAATAATGTAGTATCAGAAGAACAGGGCACTGTTTAACAAAACTATGAGAAATGAGAACATGTCAATATAATGAGGAGTATTTAGTCAACTACTACTATATACACACAATTATTAAATTAATCTTATTTAACATTATTACTATTAACAGAGAAAATGGATCAAAACAGTTCAAGGCCTTTGGTTAGACACAATAGGTAAAGAAGCTCCTGTCTGAAAGCCCTTATAATCCCAAAGACAAAATGAGCTTAAAATACTAGATTTTGTTATTTGTAGAACTCCACATTGCTACAGTCCATGACGGGGCCTGGAAGATCATAGAATCATAGAATAGTTTGGGTTGGAAGGGACCTTCAAAGGTCATCTAGTCCAACCCCCCTGCAATGAGCAGCGACATCTTCCACTAGACCAGGTTGCTCAGAGCCCCGTCCAGCCTAAGCTGGGATGTGTCCAGGGATGGGGCATCTACCACCTCTCTGGGCAACCTGGGCCAGTGTTTCACCTCCCTCGTTGTAAAAAACTTCTTCCTTGTATCTAGTCAATATCTGCCCTCTTTTAGTTTAAAACCATTGCCCCTTGTCCTATCGCAACAAGCCTTGCCAAAATGTCTCTCTTTTTTCTTCTAAGCTTATAAGATGCTACAACAATACAAATTAAAGTGTTTTTCATAGCAACAACAGAAAAATAAATATTGAGTCTAGAAAGAAACAAACACTGAGGTTATCGAGGTCATTGTGAGCAAAATTAAGTCTACTGCTTCCTCCAGGCCTATGTAAGCTTTACCTATTTCTAGTAGTTTCACGTTCTCAAAACTTACAAGAGATTTATAAAAAGCTGAATTTAACAAGAAAGTCTACAGAATCATTATGAATAATAAGCAAAATAAATACGGACAGTGCTTGTTTCTAAGAAAATGATAGTGCCAGATATATTTACGAGAGAATACTCATAAATTTCATCTACAATGAAATTATTCTGAGACTAAATTGTAAGGTGATTAATTCATTTTTGAACTCAGCAAATTAATTTCCATGTAGACAGTACCTCAAAAATTCTAATGTGATTTTGGGTAAATTCTGCACAGAATTCCTTTTCATTCCTCTGATGCTCGCAAACTCCAGGTATACAAATACACATGTACGCAGCTACGCAGGCATATATAGATTCTCCTTTGCATAAACTACTTTAAAACTCCTGTTCTTTTTAAAGTTTTCAAACTTTGAAGGAATAGGTAGCCTCTTAGTGTAATTATATAGGAAAAAGAGGAGTAGGAGAGGAGGAAAAAAAAGTAAAATCTCTCCAGGCGATACCTCGTAACTACTTAAGAGAAGTGAACATTGTTTTTAGCCTCTACTCAGTTTGTACATGGAAAATTAGATCGAAATCAAGAGGTTACATCACCTGAGTCCTTCTGATTCAAAGCTGTCTATCGGCCATCTATCCTCCAAATTCCTCCAAAAAATATCTTCAAGCGGATAGAATGGGTTCCCGGCACCTCTCCCCATTTAGCACACATGTAGTGCAGCTCTAGTCTGGAATACAGTATCTCTGGTTTATCTTTCCACCTACCCTCATTTCACACATCCCTATCCAAAGCCCGCTGGCAGTCAGTGGAGTCTTTTCATGGACTTGAATTGACGCTGGACCAGGATGGACCAGGTGGACTATGGGTGAAGATGCCCTGCAGTAAAGAGTATGTTGTAGAGCACAGTGTTTTCTTCCTCAGAGGATACACATGAGTTTCAAGGGGAACATTTAAATTACATTTAAATCCTCCTCTTCTCATTACAGCTGTTAAGTACAGAACTGTAGCAAATAAAAAGTGGTCTGGGATATGACGGTACCTACAGAATACAAAGAAGTGACATAAAAGCGGTAATGATAATATCCTGTTTAATTTGGATTTTAGAGGATAATCACTGTTTTCATAGTTTCTGTTCATTCCTTCAATGAGTTGCTGGTATGCCTATGGCTATCTAGCAAATAATAAATGAGGTACATAGAATGAAGTACCTAGCAACATTGAAAATAAAATTATGCTTTTTATTTGCTATTGCTATTTTTTTAATCCTTCAATTCCAAAGCCTGCAGGGCTTAGTTAATGCCAAAGGGCATACAAATAAAAATGACACATAGTATTTTGGCAGGCACACACAAGTTCTTTTCTAGAGAGTAATATTTCAACTAAAATAAACTTAAAACCAAAACATGTAACTAAATGTATGTCACTGCAATATAGTGTTGGTTGAGCGAGAGGGGAGGCCCCTTTGAGTGAGTTTGGACAGTTCCAGAACAGGCTAGAGAGCCAGGCAGAAGCACTAGTTCAGGTCTTCGAAGCAGGACAGTCACACAGATTGACAAATTGTTAAGAATCAACCCAGCCTTTCAGGGTAACAAAAAGCCTGAGTTCACTGCTCAGTGCAGCTCGCGGTTCCAGAGAGCGCTCCCACAGAGCCGGAGCTTGCCCCTGGCACCGAAGCATTTGTCACCAAGATGCTCTGACTGGCTTCCTTGCTTCTTTTTAATTCCCTTTTTCTTTTTTAAATAAAAGACTTGTTTAAAATTACCCAAAGCCCTAAATATTTCTTTAAGCTAGATATCAAACAAAGGAATGTATGGAATAAATAACTATTTGCAGATATGTTAGGGGAGATGAACACAAGCCTGAGTTAAAACTAAAGAGTGGGCCAGCTACAATTTTATTTATTGAACAGGTGGGGAAAAAAGGAAAGGCCGAGAAGAAAGAATCCTGAATTCCTCCACTCTAATACCTTCTGTGCAGGCAGACAATTATGAACGTTAAGGAAGGTTCCTTAAATTGCTGGGGATATGTATGCCATAACACAATTTCCTTCTAAATTCTATTTACTATATATCTATGCAATTTCTGTCTTTCATGTGTAAAGGTAGGAGGAAGTCGGAGAACATCCAGCTTTCCAGACAAAATAGGAAAATGTCAGAAAAACATGTGTGACTGTTTAGAAGAAGTAAACCTCACCCAAAGGGGAAATGCTGGAAGGAAGTCTCAAGAAAAGTCACTGCGTCTTTCTGAAGAAACAAAAAAATAAAAATAGATAGACACGCACACAAGACAGAGGAAAGCTCACGTTGCAATATAGGTCACAAAAATTTGAGACTCAGAAGAACCCCCCGGGTGTCAGAGCATCACGCCTTGTTAACAAGGGACTGTTCCCAGCAGTAGAGTCTGGTTTATCCAACTTCATTTTAAGCGACTCAAGCAGATGGGCTCCCATTACCTTCCTGGGGGAGACACCCTCGAGGTCCCTCTTGTGCACAACCAACACAGTTCTCTAATTACCTCCAGCTGTTGGTGTCACCCTCCTTGAAGCTGCCGACAGCTGGGCAGGGAAAGGAGGGTGACAGTTTGCGCTACGTTGTCCTGAGGCTTGAGGAAACCAAACAGATCAATAATCAAATCCATGTCTGCTCGGGAGGCTGAGTATACACAGAGAGCTTCAGCTGAGCCCAAGAATTTGGGCTATTTATATATGTAAAGGACAGTTTCAAGAAGGAAGGGAGACTGCCTTGATGGGAAGTTTAGTTGTAAGATTGAGGAGCTTCTGCAATGCTAAGACACCAAGTGCTCTGCTGTAGCCAGGAGGCCAGACCCAGCCCTGCCAGTGTGGGGTGTCCACACTGCCCGCACGGCACCCGCAGGCTGCGGGCAGGGGTAAGGGACGGGGCGAGCGCGGCGCGCAGGCAGCGTGTTGTCTGCGCGCCCCGATGTTGCGAACCTTGACACCAAGACGCATCACGTCCTGCACAGAAACCAGCTCTGCGCGCGCGGGCTTTATCAACGATCAGGTGACAATAGTTTCGGATGCGTACCAGCACGAGCTAAGCAGTTACACCGAACAGACGGACATCAGTAAAGGCTGCCGCGGCCCAGAAGCGGTGGCAGAGCCACACAGTTTCACAGTTTCTTCTATAGGTTAAGCAGATTATTTGCTGACATTTTCAGCCAGAGCTGAACTGTGACCCTAGCAGCACATTCGAGTTACGCAGTGTGTTCTTTTCAAACAAGACTCACATTCAACTCATATTCATATCCCCAATAAAAAGATACATAAAAGATGCAGTAAAATTTGTATTTAAGTTAGCTGGTTCTTTCAAAATAATCTTACTTTAACAAAACCCATTTAGAATATAATTCTGGGTGAAATTGCATTCATAAAACCAGTACCACAACCATAACCTTTTATTGTATTAATGTTTCTGATATGGGATACAAGGACCGGCATCATCCTTTGTAATATGTAATATCATTTCTGAGAAAGAAGCCTTCTCAAGTTGGATTTATCTCTAAAATAATGTCTATATAAATAGTTTGGTGGCAGTGTAATGATAAAGTGACCTGTCAGACAGGATGTGTAAATTCAGTCGATTGAACAGTAACAAGCAAAACATTGACCTCACATTTAAAAGAATATATAACCTTATTAAAATGTAATAACTAAAATCCCTATCTTAATCACAGTGTTATGGCAGGGAGTTTCAGCCATTCATTCATAAAAATTAGGATTCACGCAGTAATTGCTACTCAACCTCCTTGCACACAACGCTGTTTGCTTTTTTATTATTTGATATACGTGGCAGCCATAGCTTTTAAAAAATACGCATTTGAACTTTTTTTGAATAAATGTTTTCGTGAAGTGTTGGTATACTTCTAGATACATTTACTAACTACAAAGCTCAAGAATCTCGTATACACTGATGCATAAATTTGTGTCGCTTTTCCGTACTCCTTACCCATCCTACCCTCTTCCTGTCATAGGAAGACAAAGAGGAAAAAAATTGTTACGTTAAGTAGTATCTGTATTGGCAAAATGATATTTGATATTGTGCTCTCAAATCCCAGACATTAGGTTTGAAAAGCTCAGTTTCATTTGGCTAACTGAAATTTATGAAATTCCACATAAATGACCTAATTTTTCCTTGTTTCAGACAGAAAACAATGCAAAGCCCTAGTTTTACTATTCTTATCAGCTAAGACTATCTATGAACTCGGAATCATACCCAGCTGACTGAAGTAGCTGTAGTATTTTATTCTAATTTGGAGGAAAGCACTAACTCGTGTGGTTTTAAAGGTTTTTCTAGGTTCGCGTTCCTTTATGCAGTTTTCATACAGAGCCCAGACAACGAAGGATGCTGCTACTCCATCCCGCGCTGCCAGGCAGACTAAGCGTGCCAGGGGAGACAGCACGGTGCTACGCTCACCCAAAGCTGAACCCGATTTAATGGTACTGTGACTGCAGCCTGTATAAAAGCAGCGGTAAGCCCCATCCTTCACCTGCTCAGATATGAACTTCTAAAATCCCTGTATACATCAAGATGCCACAAAGGTGGGGCCTAATTTCAAATGTTTACAGTCTAAGATCTTGCAGATATAAAAAGTACAAGACCAGGCTGGACAAGGGCCGGATCGCCTGTTGCGACCGAGGCTTGGTCTGGTAGTACAGGGTACTCCCAGATCTCTCATTTGATTAAAAACCCTCCGGCGAGGCAGTTGTACTGTTCCTCTGCGAATGCCCGATGGCTCCACAGAGGAGACTACATTGTCACCGGCTAGCTTTTCTCAGGACACAAATGCCACCCAGCATTTCTTCTACTTGAAATTTTAAAGGAAAATCACAATCACTAACTTCACTGCTCAGAAAGTATTTGTAAGCAACATTATTTATTGCGACAAAGTTTCAGTGCAGAGGCAGAGAAGGTAAGAAGCAAGTCAAGTTAAATCAGACATTTTCTGGTAGGCTTAATGTATAAATACATTAAATATAACCAGATTAAAGTAATTCTTTAGGACTTACGTAGACGTAGAACTATCCTACAAACAGGATATTTGTATTTAAGTGTGTAACATTGTCCTCTGCTGCGCTCACACATCTACACCTGACTCCAGGCCTCTACATCAGATTTGGTAACAATAAAATAGTTTCCAGCACTCTGCAAACAGCGACGGCCTAACACAAAATGGCCGTAAGGCATGCTTTCAAACTCCGGCCTCTTCAGAAGCAACACACAGACAGAAACGGCAAGAAAACCAAAGCCACCAACAGGTAAGCTGTGTGGAAGATGAAAGCTGACACTACAGGCAAGGCCTCAGCATCAGCTCTGTCAAACACAAGGTATACCGCAAATATTGAAAAGCTTATCTGAGAAAAACTGACACACTGTCAGTAAACGTAAAATCAACCCTTAAATCCGATGGCTAGATGTCTTGGGATCACACCCCTCTTCACTGACAGGACCGACTTCTTCATCCTTCTCGGTTGTATCGGCTGAGGGCCAGGAGACAAGCTGGCCTGCGTTAGCAAAATTCAGCCGAATTCAACAGCATTACATGGACTTCAATCAGCTACCGCACAGCTTCAAGGTTCATGGCAGTTTGCTGTACCTGGGCCCTTCGTATAGCAGTTAGAAGTAACACAGAGTGCTTGTTCTTCAGAAAAGCATGGGTTTTCTCTAGTTTCGATGTGTTAAACTGACTACCAAGCATGGTGAAAACCCTTGGACTACAAACTGTTGCTGGTGGTTTTAGAGCCATTCCTGCCTCCTGAAAGGGTCAGGGATAACCAGGGCTTCTCCTGTCTGAAAGGCAACACATCACTTAGAAACGACGCTTTCCTTCCATCAGACTGGCAGCAGCCTGACCACTCCACAAAGAAGCAACGGTTGGATGCATCCATTCTAGCTAAGTATGACTAGCATCAAGTTTTCCACTTCCAAACATTTTTATAAAGTCTTACTAAAACTAAACTAACATGCTAGACCTAATGCAACTTTGGATTTTGGGGGAAAAGAGTTCTCAGTTCAGTCATCGACTTCAGGATACTTTTATTCACTTCGCAAACCCTAACCACAGGCCATCCAGGAGCCGTGCTATCAACCACTTCTGAGGGACTGTCAGACTCCATCTCGTACCTCCCTCACAGCCCGTTCAGCAATGCGATATATACAGGCGTAAGCCAAATTCAGCTATGTGAATACTGGAGCATTTCTTCTTAACGAGAACAAGTACAAGAAATATATTTTAATTCTCTCAACAATGGCTTACTAAAGGAATTAAAAATCAAGTTCAAGGCCTTACTTCTCATCTGGTAGGTTCAGGATATTTAAGAGACTGCCTAAGGTACAGGGATGGAAACTGGGGTCAAGAGCTCTGCTAAGCTGACGAAAGCTAATCTTATCCGTGTAGGAGGTGGAGATTTTAAGAAGCTGATTCAAGACTGTGGAATGAATTCCTTCACGCTATAAATAAGAACTTTTATAT
>NW_010560953.1:0-15209 GCF_000687285.1 Phaethon lepturus | reverse complement strand
TGGCCTTGTTAAACCTCATACAGTTGACCTTAGCCTATCGACCCAGCCTGTCCAGATCCCTCTGCAGAGCCCTCCTACCCTCCAGCAGATCAACACTCCCGCCCAGCTTGGTGTCATCTGCAAACTTACTGAGGGAGCACTCCATCCCCTCATCCAAATCATTGATAAAGATATTGAACAAGACCGGCCCCAGAACCGAGCCCTGGGGAACACCGCTTGTGACCGGCCACCAGCCGTATTTAACGCCATTCACCACAACTCTCTGGGCTCAGCCATCCAGCCAGTTCTTTACCCAGCAAAGAGTAAATTTCAGTAAATTGTTAGGTGTGGTTTGGGGGCTGCTTCTTTGGACCCAGCATACCCATCTGTGAAAGATTAATATTTCTGGAGGAAACATCTGCTTGGCCTTGAGCACTGGGGTTGTCTCCTTAGCCCTGGTTATGAGTCACTGTGTAGCTCTGAGCAAGTCCCTTCCCTTTCTATGTCTGTTTCTTAGAGGGTGGTGTAGCTGGTCTGTCTTCTCTTCAGCGTTGCAAAGCATGAAAAGGCACAGATGAAAGTGCTACAGGTAATCTTAGTATTAGTATTTATCCTCTGAGATTTATTTATTTATTTAAATGGGCATCCTCTTTCTTTTATCCTGGGGTCTGGTTTCTTTTCAGGGGCTCAGGAGAGATGCAAGTTCAAGTCAACATTCCTAATACCCTTAACAGAATGGAAAGCCAACGTTTTGTGTCTTGGGCAGTGATGGCTTTGGGATCTCTCCCACAGTAGGACTGATGGCCTTCAAACCTTGCTTTGTGGGTCTGCCCTTACCATATTCCATGATTCAGGGAGAGTCGTTTGTGCCGAAAGCTACTATGTTCAACTGTTTGGAAAAGTGTATTCGGGTAAGGTCTGTCATACTTGGTTCAGGTTCTCTTCTTTCTTTTTATAAATCACTTCCCAGACACACGGTAAATTTGGAACTGGGTTAAAAAAAGATATCCAATGATGCTTCAGCTCTGCCTGTTTTCCACAGTCTGGGATAAAATTCCACAACAGCCAGCACGAGCTTTACTTCCTTGTCCATGTATCAAGACCCTACTTAGATCCATAACAGGTCTGAATGGGATGTACAGCTCGGTGCTATTCCAGCATCTGCTAAATTTCCTATTAAAGAAATAGTGTATTAAAATCTCACCCACTTTCTCCCTTGTCCTGTAGTGATGTCCACTGTTAAGCCTCCACTTGTTAGTAGCTGCTAACTCTGTCGTCTTATATATCTGGGACAGATCCAGCTTATGCTGGCCAAGACCAAGGAGCACCAGCTGGAGTCACGCATGAGCTTGCACTGACTGCCCATGGGCTGAGGAGACCAAGACTTTTTTTTTGAGATGTTACAGCCATCAACCTGGGTGAGAAAGCAGAGGAGACAGATAAGGGAAAGTCATCTGGCAGTTGCTGTGCTCTTCAGGCCATGGCTCAAACTAATGCAGGATCTGCTTTGCTCTTTGACCTAGGCCAAAAGTCTGTCTTGTCCAGTTTGTTTCTGCCATGCTGGATAAATGATTGATCTCTCTACTCTGGTGGGAGTCCTGAGGTTTGGCACTCCATTTCAACAACTAAGTATTCCAGAACATGGCAAACCTTTAACTCCATATATACATACCCAATACATAATTGAGTAATGATGTCAAGCTGTGTATGCAAGGAAAATGGAAAGATCACATGCATTCTCACATGCATTCAACTACCAGCTTGTCCTCCACAGAAGTCACCAGTCCTCTGAAATCTGCATAGTTCGTCCCTCTTTTTCCTGAGGATTTCTGTAATCAGGCTGAGCCAATTCATAGTGTGTGGCTGCATGAGAGAAAGACACAATTCACTGGCTGCCAGGAGGGAATGACAACATGGAGGTGCCAAGGCATTCCCAATGCAAGACTTCCCCTGGTTCCACTAGAGTGGGTGGAGGAGGAATGCTGGCCCCTAATCTGTGATATAAAGTCTTTGCTCAAGAAAAGTCCCAAAGCCTTGCAGATGTGAACGGTTTTTGTTGCTATACTGCCCTTAATGTGTTTCCCTGTGTGTTTTCCACAAGCTGTAAGCGATATTGGCAGAGAAGCCTCACCTTTTCCCCTTCTGCCCAGAAGGTAGGTGTGAGCCAAAAAGGCAGGGAAGGCCTCAGTCATGACAGAATTTTGGGCCTGGGGAGCCCAAAGTGAGCATGTGCAGGTGCTGGAAAACCCTTAGTACATGAGGAAGAATTGTCTTTCCATAATGGGAACATGTGTGTGTATTGTGTTTGTGTTTTATGTGCTTATTATTAAAAAAAATATTTTTGTTTACTTTATGAACAAGTAGGTTTGGTCACTCTGGAATAACTTGCAAGTCAGGGTTAAATGAACAGTTTAGTGGTGTTCCAGGATTAGGTTAACTACCAGTTGAAATCGGTGACCTGTCTATTATTTCAATTGTTTTTATGAGATACCCAGCATTGTCCTCCTTTTCAACTGTGTTGGTTCATTTGAAAGTGTCCAAAATGGAGACAATACATTTTGTTTTGAGTAAAAAGTGACATTTTTGACCAAAATCATGTTTTGAAATCAAACAAGTAGAAATTATTTGATGAAGACTGGCCTGAACAACAATTTCCTCCTACACCAACTCTTTCTTTTGAGTCACTATACCGAGATGTTACTGAGATAGCTATATTTTTCATGTATGAGAAAATGCTGAAGGGGATGAATGATATGCATAGAAATTGATGAAGCCAAGTGGAGGCTTGCAGAAGGTGGTAAAGGGGGTAACTTACGTGGTTGGACAAATGTTGAGAGGATTTGTGGTGGAAAGCAGGCAGAGATATGGAGTAAGTAGTGACATTATGGAAACAAACCCTCTTTGCCTGAGCTTTGCCCCTGCCTTGTTGTCCTTTATCTTTGATGCCTAGGTGACATCACTGGGAAACCTGGACTGCCTGGTTCTGCATCCCAGACAGATGACTGGCATCTGTGGTGCAGAACAGGATGTTGTTTGCCCCCATCATCTGTGTGCTGCAATACCTGGAGAAGACAGGACAGCTGACAGCTAAAGATTAAAGATGTGGGATTCTTGCAGACAGGTTCATCAGATCTGTTACACTATTTCTTTACCCCTAATACTGAGTGACCTTGTTCCATTATCAAGTGGTTCCTTCTTCAGGAGTACAGTATGACTATGGCAGAGGGAAAGTAGTTGTTGCTTCTGGAAAAAAATTCACTCTTACTTCTCTCCCACCCAGGCTACCAGAAGGAGCTTCTGTTCAAACATAGCAATGGATCCTCCACTGGATTTTGAGAGGGTCATGTGAAAGGCAACTTCTAGTAAACAAATGCCCTTCTCTTCTCAGTACAGTAAAGGACAAGTCTTGCTAAACTCTCTGTCACTACTTACGGAGAGACAAGTCTGTTGGTAGCCTGTTCTCCTGGCTCAGGCTTTCTCTCCTAGGCTAGCAGCCTCCATGACCAAATGCTTCTTGAGAACCAGGCAGTACATCTTCATAGGTGACACAATCATCCAAATGGCTGTGAGGCAGATGGCTGGGAAGTAGCAGGACAATGGCTGCTGTGCAAATGTGGGGCAGCTCTTACCCATGGCCACAGAGGTGCAACCAGGAGGCCTGCCCTTGCTCACTAGTCTCTCTCCAAGGCAGGTGTAAATTTTGGCAAGGGGCTGTGTTTGCTGCTTATGTTTATGTACTAAGAAGGAATAATAAATAGTGACATGGGATACCTCTTGATGGGTGTTTCTCTGAAAACCCTAATCCTGCAGTTCCATGTGACAAGCAGGGTATGAGAAGTGACTGTATTTGCAGAAGCAAGTTCAGGAACCTGTTGAAAGACCTATAGAATCATTTAGGTTGGAAAAGACCCTTAAGATCAGCAAGTCTAACCATAAATCTGACACTGCCAAGTCCACCACTAAATCTTGTCCCTAAGCGCCACATCTACATGTCTTTGAAATACCTCCAGGGATGATGACTCAGCCACTTTCCTGGCAGCCAGTGCTTGGCAACCCTTTCACTGAAGAAATTTTTCCCAATATCCAATCTAAATCTCCCCTGGCACACCAGTGCTGTGGATGGGAACTCTGTGAGCCATGGCTTCCCAGCAAGGGGAAGCTCGGCATAAGGCTGATGATGAACTCTTTAGGACTTTGTTATCTCTCCCACCTCTCCCTCCTTCTTCTGACTTTTCTAGAAAAAGAAAAGTGGTCTAGAACCAAAAGGGTCCAAGCAGCTGCTGGCCAGAGTGCCTCCAAACACAAAAACCAGGAGATCTCCTGCTTGGCTGCGGTACTGATGTGTTACTCTCTGGATTCCTGGCTGGTGGAACAACAGCATGAGGTCCAGATGTTGCCCAGCTTTCTGCACGTATAGCCAGAACAATGTATGTTATGATGTAAATCATCTCATTGCTTCCTGTGGAATGCAAGTATGCTTAATTGCTGTAGTGTGCCCCACAGCTATTTAAACAGCTAGATGAGTACTCCACTCAGCTGAGCGCTTAACACTGTGAGGTGTAACATGTCCTCAGACTGGGTACAGAGGCAGAAATTTTAACTAAGTACCTTTAGTGTCCCTGAACTCTTCCTGGTTTTTAGCAGATAGGCCCCTTGATATCTATCACATCTTCCTTCTAGCTGTGCAGAGTTTGAAGGAGACTGCTTGGGTCTGGGCGCTGGATGCAATAGCTGATGTCTGCGTAGGGAGCAAATATTTCCACCTTCTCTATGTGCAGTAAAACGAGCAGATACAACCACAGCAGAACTGTGGGGTGGGAGAAGAACAAGCTCAGAGGGCAGAAAAGATATTTGTTAAATAGAGACTGTCCCCCCTGACTGAGTGTGTGCTCAGTGTCCAGGAAGGCAACTACCTGTGTGGCAGGTCATTTCCCTCCAAGTGCCTTGGGACTATGGCTCTGCTCATCTGTGAACTGGCCAACTGCTTACTGTGTCCTGTCCTTCACAGCTCAGCAAAGGAAGGCTACCCAAAGAAGACAGCAGATGAGAGGGAGGGAAGCAAGAGAAGGCACTGATGAAATTGCCAGAGGAAGAAGAAGAATAATAAGAAGAATCTCTGATACCTTACCTCAAAAGGAAGAAATCTTCCCTGTTCTTTTTTTCATGCAGCCTCCAGAAAGATGGCATACCTGTGTACCTGGCATATATGTGTGTCTTCAAAATATCTGGTACAGATAGAGCAGCATTGTGAATTGTGTCTAACACTGAATATCTATTTTACAATGATGCTTCTTCCACATGCCTTTTAATTTTAAACTTCTGAGTTATATTCAGTAGTTATATTCAGTAATTGTGGCCCACTTGCTGTGTGGTTCATCTCTAGTTGTATGCTCAGTACTGCATTAAATGGAAAAGACACAGTCAGAAGATTTTTAGGAAATATCCTGACTTTGAGTGTAGCCTCTTGCCCATGCCTGGCAGTGTTCAAGGTATTCCACAAAGATCAGCTATTCCAAGCTACTGCAATGTCTCAGGTCAGTTTAGTAGGAATATTTCCATACAAAATGAGGGTTTTTTTGGTTCCGCCACCAAAAAGGAGCTCCTTGGGTGCAAAGTTGCCACTTAATTGAGAAAGTAAGTGGCTTTGCCAAAATTAAGAATCTCACATAACACCTGACAAATGGGTCCACAAATATTTTGCATGTAGTTGAAGCCTCACCACAATTATTGTGGTGGAATGTGCTTTATCTAGGACCCCAAACTATACCACTAGGTTGTGGTTTGGATTTTGATTCTTTGTTAACACTAGAGATTATTCCAAAGGTACAGCATTCAGATCTGGAAGCCTTTAGTGGTTTCTAACTCTTGTGGTTTTGGTTGAGCCATTTTACCAACTTGTAAACAGTTTTCAACTTCCGTAAGTGCTTATCTGCTTGATGGCTAGATTTGAATTTACAAGTCAGGATGTTGTGATTCAGAAGTCACTATGCCTGGAGTGCCCGTGAGACTTTCTCAGTTCAGTGGGGTGAGTGGGAGAGACCAAGCAAGAACCAGAGCTTTGGTATTGGGCCAAGAAATTTCAGAAGATAATATGCTTTTTCAGTGGGTCGTGTGGATTTTTGGAGTGTTAGCTACAAGTAAGATGTGCTAGGCATTTGTGCCCTTTCATGAAAGGTATGTAGAGCTGCAGGTTCACACCTGTTCTTTGGAGAGAGATCCATGGGTCAACCATGGTTTGAGAGCCTTCTTGTGAATGTTTCCAAACTCCCTTGGGCATAGTTGCATAATTCTCCAAAGCTCAATTCCAATGAACAGATGTAAAGCCTACCATCAAAAGTCTTACACTAGATTTCTGGGCAAACATTTCAGAAGATTTGCAGTTCTTTGAATGATTTTGGTGTAGGAGCCAAGCACTGAGAGAGGCATACAAGAGTTTACACTATGTTGCCTTCAAGCTTTCTGACCTAGTTAGTTCCTGCTCCTTCTGCTGTGTTTGTCCAGGTGTGTTCTCAATTCCTTGCTTGGCTTTGGTGCAGTGGACAAATTCTGCTGTCAAGTCAGCAGAAAATGAGTGCAGTGCTCTACCTTGGCAGTATGAAGAGATTCTTTCAAGGATTCCATTATGTTGTGTATGCTGGTCAGGTTGCAGCAACATTATGGCCTCACAGATTTGTGCAAACCTTGCATGGACCGTGAAATATCCTTAATGCAAAAAGTGTACTTTACTATCGGAACACAACAATATCAAATCCCATTTTCTTTGAAGATCTGCACAGTAGGTATAGAGTATGTGTATGTGTGTGTCAGGGGCAAGCTGGAAATTAGGAGCATGAAGTTTGTAGTTGGAAAGGAAAGAGGGCAACAATGGAGGAGGCCCTAGGCCTGTTTGAAGCTGGTGATGAGTGTCTAGAGAATGAAGAATGGTTCACTTTCTTTGATGAATTATTCTACACTGCAGACTCTCTAACAGATGTGATTCTTTAAAGAAAACGATGACTTCTCCTCTCTGCAGTCTCCTGTCAAAGTAGTCAAAGTGGTCTGCAGGAATCGGTGTTTCCCCAGTAACTCTTCTCATAGAGAGCATTGATACTATTGCCTTTTTGTTTTCTGCAAAGATATTAAAACACTAGAGTGATTTCCAAGGTGCTATTGCTCCTAGTCCTTATTCTGAACCATGGAAGTTATCTTCCATGATCACAGGTGTGACCTTTACTAAGTCTCCTCTTCTTCCTTTTCATTTTCGATTGAAGTTATCAGTGGAGAACACCTATCTATCTGGTTTTGCATTGTCCGTATGTACTATGTCCTTTGCTCCAGCTGAACAGTGCGTTTCCAGGAGGGATAGATCCCTTACTCCCCATGGGTCTCCTGGCTCTACACTTCTATCACAAGGGCCTTCTCTGACTCTATTTAGAGAAAGAAACTGTGGAACTAGAAACTGTGCACATCTGTGCTGCGCTCTCTATTTCAGAGACTTTGTTTGGGTCTATGACACCTGTGCAGCTGTCAGTGACTGCCTTCAATTGCAGGTCCTTCAGATGTATGTTCCTGTGACCAAGAGCCAGGTTTACCAAAGTCAAGCAAGGAATAGAGAACGCACCTGAGCAAACACAGTTGGAGGAGCACGGTGGGACAGGGTCAGAGAGCTCTCCCCAGTGCTGGCCCCCGTGGGTGCAGCTCCTGTCAGAAGTCTGCCAGCAGCTGGACCTTTCTGGCTATGGTTTATTGATTTATGACAGATCTGACTGGTACTTTCTGTAGGAAAATGTCTGGTTTTAGCAAAAGATTAATAAGTTTGCCTGCCATTATCAGTATCATGACCTTCCTTCGCAGAGAAACAAGAATGGAGAGAATGTGTCCGTCAAAGTAAAAAGTGTCCAGTCTTCCTTGCCTAGAAGCCCAGCACTGATTTAGAGTCAACTCAACTCAAAGCTGATTTCTGAAATCAGTTGGGATATCTGGCCTTTGGCCCGTTATCTCAATCAGTTAAGCAGTGAAATATTCACTTAAGACAAAGACAATGCTAACACTAACAGCTCCTGTACATAACGTATAGCTCCCATGATGCATGGTTGTTCTAGAGTGGCCCAGTGATAGAGGTAAAATGGAGATCAGTCTTCCCAACCCTAGCTGGAACAGGGATCCCAAGTCAGTTGGAAATTTCTAGGCATCCTGGAACCTGGTTTTGCCAGATAGAGAGATCCCAACTGCCTGCTTGAGTAACACCATGCTGGGACCCAGATATGGAAAGCTTAGGCTGCATCAGTGCTATTAAAGAGTGCTGGGAAATATTTCCAGGCACAGAACTGTAACTGTCTGTATTATTAGGATGGTCACTGCTACATTTCAGCTTGGACTAACTAATGCTGTCTCACACAAGTCTCAGATGTAGTTTGTGAGCTAATGCAATCCATGTACTGCTCATGACAAGCAGTTGACATGCTGACCATGCTTTTCTGGAGGCCAGGCTGGTTAAACAGCATGATTGTCTACCCTTCCCCTATAGGTTGTCATCAGTGGTAGAAAATGTCCCGCATGTTCAATTTGTGAGTTTTAATCTGACCCTCAGGTTCAAAAACAGAGCCAAAAGGCTGTATCCCTGTACCCTAGACCTTTCAGACCCAAACATGAACAATGAGGAACCAGTTCCTGAGTTCCTCCTTGCAGATGGAGCCATTGCTAACTGGTGTTGCAGGGAGTTGGTGGAGACTTCTGTTGGCCAGTATGTATTTCCATTTCTCTCACTGAATACGGAGAAGGAAAAGGCAAAGTCATTAGCTCCTTAGTGGTTGCTGGCTGATGGTAGTGTTACTACAGAGCATCCTTATGCAAATGCAAGGATTTGCTCCCATTCTCAAGCCAGACAGCCTAAGGAGATCTACATCCCCATAATCTGATCCAGAGCTACTGAGCCTCTGTCCTGAATGACAGCACTGCCTGCTGTGTGATGGGGTGAGCTCTTGATGCTGGCTGCACAGCAGCAATCCATCTCCAGCTGAAACAAAGGGACGCAAGTGACAAGTGATCAGGACCTGGCCTGGGTCACTGATCAACAAAGTTTTCTCTGTTGTTTGTTTTTTTTTTTTTTTTTCCATGAAAAGTCCATTTGTTCAGATGTCTCCACGGCAGCCTTGCAGGAGGGGATGTTCTGAACTGGTGGCTGGCAGCCAAAATGGCTGCTATTGGCTAAGGGGCACTTGGCACGGTACACCCATCCCAACTGCTGCCTGTGTATAATCTCAGGAGAGAGGAAGAGGTGTGGAGAGGCTGACTCCTCCCCCTCATCCCACCTCTTCATTTAGGCTGTGCTAGTAAGAAATTACCCCCATAAAAACAGCCTCAGTGATTTCAGAGGAAGAAGGCCATTGGAGACTGGGCAGCAAGAGCCCCCAGGATGAGGATAGCCATCCTCCTGAGCTTTCTCCACATTGCAGCTGCTTTTCACCAACTGTGAGTGATGCTGAACTGATTTGGTCTCTTTCATGAAGACATCAGTCTAGGTAGATGGACCACATTCCATGCTGTCAGCTCCTCTGCTTTCTGCTCTGTCAATCACCTCAAAGGGTAGCTGGGTCATTTACCTTGCCTACCATACATTAGATTGACTCCTGTGAGTTAAAACACAAGCCACCTTTTTGTGAGGCTTCCAAGTCAGACCTTAGGCCCAGGGATGTTTGCGTCTCCATTTGCCATGCCAGATCAAATCACTGGTATCTAGACTGGAAGGTTATGAAGCTACTTCTGAAGACTGCAAGGGATGGTTTTGGGGAGTTCAGAAGATGACTGGAGTAAGGGTTTTGAAACAGATTATAGGGCTGTACTTAAGCTAATCAAGCAGAATCTATTTCTCAAGTTATCAGTGAAGCAATCACTTTGCTGGGTTTATTGTTGCTTTTGAATATTGACTGCAGCCATGGCAAATTGCTGAGGAATTCTGCAGTAGTGGACCACTGCAGGGAAGCTCTTTTGCATCTCTGAGTCCTCAACCTGATGCCACCTCTGATGTCTTCTTTCACCTGCCCTAGACATTACCTGGTGGTGATCCCTGCAGATCTCCGCTACCCATCCACCCAGGTTGCTTGCCTCCATATCACCTGTTATGAAGCAAAGCTTCAAGTGAAACTGGTCCTGGAGCGCTCTGCAGCACGTGAGGTCTTAGTGCAAGAAACCATCCAGAAGGAGAAGACTTTCATGTGCACTAAGTTCTGGGTGAGCCACCCTAGGCAAATGCCATCACTGATTTTCCCTTTAGGAAGTGTAAATCCCTTTTGTTACTCCCTAACCAGGGATGAGGTGGACAGGGTCTACTTTGCCTTGGAGTGAGCCTGCTAGGAAGGGGAGTGGGTGGTGCCTAGGGATGTGTAGCCCAGCACAGTATCTGTTGGTCAGCACTGAATTCCCCTTCTGAATCTAATTTTTAAATTGAAGTTACATTTCTTAAAATCCACCACATTTATGGATATATAAGAAGAACCCACCTCTTTCCTTCTCTTCCATCCCAGATCAGATGAAGCAGCTTTAGCTCTTCTCTGAAGGACTTGCACAGCTCCACAGCTAAAGCGTGGGGAAACAGTGGTTTGCATGACATACTGCAGTTTCTGTAGGACCCAAAGTCAGGCAGCAACTCAGCTCTTAGGAGCTACTGAAGAGCAGTTGGATGGAAATGGATGTGCTTGTAATTTTTAAACAGCATCTTAGAACTATCTTAGAACTGATTAATTGTTGGAGAGAATTTGACAAAGGTCTAGGATAAGGCAGACATGCCTAAGCAGTATCCCTTCTGTTATACAGTATATTCTGTGCTGAGGCTGCTGGAGTCAGGAAGACCTTCTGGTTGTCTTTTCTAATCTGGCTTTCTTGTACGTGCTGGGTAGTTCTGGAGGCCTAGCATTTAAGGCTGTGCTACAGCTGAATCTTTCTCCTTGGAGTCTGTACGACCATCTCTCTGTCACCAGAAGCAAAATTCCTTAGCCAATGGTAAAAAGGACAGATTCCATGACATGCAGGGCCTCCTGCTGTCATGTAGGGCTGAGTGAGATCTGGATGTGATCTGGATACAGATATTGGAGGGGAACTGGTTAGTTCTTCCACTTTAAATTGCTGCTCAGGGCCCCCAGAGGATTACCTGGGGACTGCATGCTCTCTCTGTCTCTATAGGTTGCACCTCCAGCTGATGGCACAGAGGAGATTGCCACTGTCAAACTGATCATCACAGGTGAAGGGGTCAGTATTGAGGAGAAGAAAAAGGTCGTGATCTGCAAGGCGAGCAGTGGCACCTTCATCCAAACAGACAAGCTCATCTATGAACCAGGGCAGACAGGTGAGAGATGGAAAGGGGAGCAACCATGGGCCCTAGACGCTCTGCTGGTAACACCATATGGAAAGCCTGTGATTGCCTGAAATTCATGGACAGCCCTAGCAGAAGGCTTTGAGATGATGCCTCTTGCTAATGTGATGTTTTCAGTGACTATAATGTCCAGCTTGTGGTGACTGTGAAGTTGCAGGAGGCAGTAGGTCCATGGTATTTTACATGTGGGAATGTCCATGTCAGATGTTGTCACAAATGTGTATAGAATGGAGACAGGAGCTGGGGAAACAGGAGAGCAGGGGTCTACAGGGAAGGATTGAGATCTGATAAATATATTCCCTGATTTCCTTGCCTTCAGTGAAATTTCGCATTGTGACTCTGGATGAGGATTTTATTGCACTCAATGATTCGGTAAGCCATCCCTGGGAAGCTGTGGAAAAGGCTGTCCTGTTCCATGCATGGAGCCTACTTCTGCCCTGCTCATCTGTCAAAGTTTCAACTTTTCCACATTTGTCTGTCGGTCAGGCCTGATGAGTGTCCAGAGAAGAATAGTAACTCAAGTAAAAGCTGGTAACCCAGGAAGATGGCAGAGTTGTACATGTCGCTTTCTCGTCTTGGTAAAATGGTCATGCAAGCACAAGCATAAGACATACTGATTTCTGATGTGATGGTGTCATGTGGAGAGTGAATATTTTGCAAGTTGGGTTTGCCTGGATGTGTGGTGGGGAGGGGTGCTTTTAATCTGGGTCTTACAAGTTGGAACATAGGAAATTCTGATTAGACATTAGGAAAAACTTTTTCATTGTGGTGATGATCAGATATTGAAACAGGTGCCCAGAGAAGGCATTTTCATCCTTGGAGATGTTCAAAACTCATCTGGAGAAGGCTATGAGCAATCTGCTCTAAGAAGACATGCTTCAGCAGGGCGTTGGTCTAGATGACCTCCAGAGGTTCCTTCCAAACTCTGTGGTCCTGTACCTCTGTAACCCCATTAAGGCTGCAGCTGAGCCAGAGCTAGGTCTGTCTGGGTAGTGAGTTTTCCTGATGGAGGACTCTGCCAGAGAATCATTAGCAAGTGCTGAGTGACCTCCAGACTGGTGTTTCCTTTCCCTTTCTCCAGACCTTATTGTAATGGACCCACCTATTTCTCATTTTTGGTGATGTTTGTTTTACTTTATATTGTTGTCAGTGCTCTGAATTTCCAAGTCACTAGTTGCAAATCCTTCAGAGAAGGCTCTGTGTGTGTTGCTTACATGTGTTTCTGTCTTGTAATGTTTTTTACCTTTTCTCCCTCCAGATATCCCTGTTTCTCCAGGTGAGTGATGCTGAAATCTAGTGTTACAGTAATGTTGATGGTAGCCATTTCACTGGGCTATTTGTATTCAGTTCCTGTTAGATTTTACGGACCTGTGAGTGGAATGGTAGAACTTCAAGGTTTCTTAAACTAACATACTCCCTACAGCTTCTGTTTTATGCACTTGGGGTTATGCTCCCAGTTACTTCAGTAGAAATCTGAGTTGTTCTAGACTTGCAAGAGTATAGACAGATCAACTCAGACCTTTATGAAAAAGCTTAGAACTG
Source organism: Phaethon lepturus (assembly GCF_000687285.1). NCBI lineage: Eukaryota > Metazoa > Chordata > Aves > Phaethontiformes > Phaethontidae > Phaethon > Phaethon lepturus. Next base: position 2,341 of record NW_010560953.1, on the reverse strand, counting down.
TAAAGGATCTTTCCTTGCAATCAGAATTCAGAGAAGCATGGAAGGAGACTCAGATGCTGGGAGAAGAATCTGAGCATTATATATTGTCTTCAAGATTTTGTAACTAGCCTATACCAAACCTCATTCCTTAGCTATAGAACCTGATAGTCTGCAGCACGGAAATCCTGAAGCTCAATTTCTATGGGGTGTGGATCAGTGAGATGCTGGAACAACTGTTTCTTCCTCTCTTGTGGATGTAGGACCCTAAGAACAACCGGATAGAGCAGTGGCTGAATGTGGTCCCCCAAGACGGCATTGCAGATCTGTCTTTCCGGCTAAGTGATGAGCCTTTGTTGGGGACATATGTCATCAACGTAACCGATGCAAAAGCGTATGGCAGCTTCTCCGTTGAGGAGTATGGTATGAGCACGTGGGAGATATGTCTGAGCTGCAGAGAGGACCTCGCACTCTTGATCCAGGAGCTGGATGTTTATTCCATAATAACAAATGGGAGCAAATGGGAAAAGTAATAGCATCTGCCATAGAAAAGATTCTGAGCTGAAGCTCAGAAGAGAGACCACTTTGGGACCTTGGGTCAGTGTGTCAAGGAATATTCCTCATGGTCCCAGACTCTGACGCAGCTGATTCCTGCAGATATCTCTGTCAGACAAAACAAGGTCATTTAGGATGGGCTTTTCCAGAAAGTATGAAGTCCAGTGCCATCCCCCTTCTCTTTCATCCCCTAATTAACTGTTTTGGGAGTCTAGTCTTCTCTCAGTGCAAATAGCTGTCAGGGACATGGACATGTTTGGGTTTTAGTTTGGGAAGGAGCAATCAACCAGGGACTACATAAAAATCTGTTAAAGAAACAATGGAAATCTTCCCTTTCCCCTTTTCACCACCTTCCTTCTCCATTTCCTGTCTCATTCTACCATAGTCTATCTCCATATTGATTCCCTGGAAAGCCTGTCCCTGGCCTTTCCTTTTTTCCTTTTTCCAAGAAAAAAGTGTTTCCTACAGTTCTTTGTTTTATCCTTCCAGTGCTGCCAAAATTTGAAGTGATCTTTGAGGCGCCAAACCAGATCTATGTGCTAGATAAAACCTTCCCGCTCCGGGTATGTGGCAGGTGAGGATTCTGCTTGGAAGGATGGCCTTGTGTTAATTTCTGGCCTGATGGCTAGGTCGCTCAGGGGAAATTTACTACCCTTCAGTTACAGGAGGCCAGAATCTTCCACAGCAGTTGTTTGCACCCTGATGCAACACTAAAAATTCCTATAACTATCTTTCTGATATTGTAATGCCCCTTTTCTAAAACCATGCTACAAGTGTCTCCACACAAAACCTGGGGAAACAACCTGCCCTTTGATAAGCAGCCATTTGTGGGACAGAACATGGCAGATGTTTGTTGTTCATCTCCCTGCAGAATAAATTCATGGGAAATAAAGGGAATGGTTATGCTTTAGAGACAACTAGAGAGGCAAAAAGGAATTGCCCCAGATACAGTCCAAGGACAACACTAGGGTTAACAGCCTCATGTAAAGGTGCTTTCTTAATGAAAGGCGCTTTCTTAATCACCCATGCATCTGCTGGATGATGGATGCCTTCAGCGTATCCTGGGGTTATTGCAGGTGATGCTGATGTAAAGTGCAGAGCTCTGTGCTGAGTCAGCACCTACAACACTCTGGTTTCCCAGAATTATATCACAGAGCCCTTGATCTCCCCTCACTGCAGTGCCCTAGCCTGACCCTGCTTACTAGGTCAGGGCTACTGGGCCTGTGGTGTGGCTGCCACGCTTGCGCTAAACGCTGAATGTCGGTGCATAAGTGGTCTCTGGGGCAATGCAAAGCAAGCCCCGTGTTCTCTCAATGTGTGTGACTGCCTCTTCCTTTCCCTGCTCCCCGAAACAGATACGCCTACGGGAAGGGTATCCAGGGGATGGTTCATGTGAGCCTTTGCCAGAAGATAGCCCCGTTCCTGCCCAGAGCTTCAAAACCTGATCTCTGTCAGGAATTCAGTGACCAGGTGAGATGCTTAGCAGGAGCTGAGCCATATTCAGAGACATTTGTGCTCAGGTGCAGGGTAAGGCAAGGCTGCTGGAGGCTTTAGCTGAAACAACAGTTGATGTTACCCCATGTTTTTGGCTGCCTGACCAGTGGTCTACTGGTGCTGCCTCTTAGTAACTGTGCCTGGTGGCTATGACTGGATGTGCATCATGTGCCTGCTCCATACCCTGGACTAGTGGATGAGGAAAAATCTGTGGATGTTGTCTACCTGGACTTTTAGGAAAGCCTTTGACAGTGTCTCCCACAGATGTCTTCTCCTAGAGAGACCAGTGGCTCATGGCTTAGACAGGTGTACTCTT
>NW_010560952.1:0-3197 GCF_000687285.1 Phaethon lepturus | reverse complement strand
CAGGTAGACAATGTCCACAGCCTTTCCCTCAACCACTAGACAGGTCATCTGGTCATGGAAGGAGATCAGGTTGGTCAAGCAGGACCTGCCTTTCATGAACCCATGCTGGCTGGGCCTGATCCCTTGGTTGTCCTGCAGGTGCCCTGTGAGCACTCTCAAGACCAACCGCTCCATGATCTTCCCCGGTACAGAGGTCAGGCTGACAGGCCTAGGATCCTCCTTCCGGCTTTTCTTGTAGATGGGCTCCATCCTTATAAAAAAATGATCACACTTGAAACCAATCACTTCTAAACAATCAGTCCCTGGCTAACAGCCACAAAGGCAAACAATGAGGCAAAGATATTTCTTCTCCAAGTCCATCATTAAAGTAAGTGCAAGTACCTCTCAGTGCATAAATAACCATTTGCATGTTTAGAAATCTTTACGAGCACATACAGAGGATTACAGTCAGTCAAGGACCTTACAGTAGAGACCAGTTGTACTGAGCAGAGCAAATGATCAGTCCAAGGACTTGCCTAAACCTTCATTTCTTACAAAGGAATTAAACTGATGTTATTCAATTGTGCCTAAAATTTAGTCATCTTGTTTACACTGGTTGCTCGGTATTCCTGCTCAGTGGATAGACACAGTCATCTTCAAAGGGCAAGCCACCCTGTCTTGAGGCAGATGTCAAGAGCCTGCAGGCTGAGCTCTCCAGTGGACATGCCTGTCTCTCTATTCATAACAAGCAGAGCTTAGGCAACCCTCTAAGGGTCCATGCCCTAGCTTTTAGTTGGCTTATGTTTAATGAGATGAACCTCAAGCCTGATCACTATTTTGCAAGCCTCCAAAAGCACAAAAGCTTGCTGAGCTATTTATTTATAGTCTAATTTGAACCCTTCTCTACCAATATCTTCTTGTTCAGCACCTGACTAATAAACTGTAAAGCTTCATTATTTATGTCAGTCAGACAAGGATCTGACTTTAAGATCACTGCAGTTGATGTTAATCAAAGACTTTATGATTTATCTGTTAGCCATTTGACTTATGTAGTGTATAAAACATATGTTATGGCACAAAACAGAAACTGTGTGAATACTTAGTTTAAAGGTTTGTTGGAAATTTGAGACTCTGCTAAGGTTCACAAACCTTTTCAAGCAAACCTGAACCAAGAGATGGCTCAGGTTTAAGAGATGTGCAGCCAGTGCAGTAAATAGAAACACAATACTGCACAAGTACATGGAAGATCATACTGTTTGTACCACCCCTTTTTAGTAATAATTTTATTTAACTTGAAGTCTGAACAGTTTTATTATTATTGTTACTGTCAAAATCTGACAACAAAGAGAAGCAGCATACTCCTAAATGAAACTCTTCCCATCCTTATCTCCTCTAACAGAAAATTCAGAGAACCAAAAATTAAAATATAAGGCAATAAAGATGTTGTCCTTATTTTCACATGAAAAAAATACCCTATTTAGAGCTGCTACTCCTTCTTCTGGCTTCTAGTCATGCCCTTTGTATTCATACTAAAATGATGAACAGCTATATATCTATTAAGTGTCTTTAAGACTACAGCATTATATGTTACTACCAGCAAGTCAGAAAACAGAGAGCTCCAAATCGTCCTCCTGCTCCAGAAAATCCTCCCAATTATCATTTGTACAACAGCAGGAGGGGAATTGGAGGGGGTATGAGGCTTGCACCATACCTTATTTAGGTATTTAACAGCTCAGGGGACAGTATAAGATTCACAGCTGCTAAGCACAGACAGATACCAATTGCATTCAGCAGGTTTTTAACGAATAGAAAAAGGGCTTTATAATTCACATCCCTGTTGAACTCTAGCATTGCAGATGTATCAGACAAAGGGAGAAGATATATTATTGAAAGAGTAAGTACTTTGGGTCAAAGTCAGCATTTTATACTTGATAGGTAACTCCAGTATAGCCCACTGGTACTAATGGAGTAAGATAGGGAAACGTTCTCCTGTGATATATAGGACATCAACCGCATAAGGTCTGGAGATGAAAAGCAGGACCAGATTACAAGCTCAATGGGGGATCTCCATGGAAAACAGACAAGTATTACATTCTCTTAGCGATACAGTAACTCACATTCTGCACCAAGTTGTTGAAGTGACATTCAAGTGTATGCTGTAGACAGAACATTCAAATGCTGCAAGCATGATGGCAAAATGGCAATAGGTGCTTTGATCCCTTCTGCTTCACTCCTGTGCCCCACATATTAAAGCCTGTACTACAAAGTTTGAACAAGTGATCACTTTCAGACTGATAATAATTAGACAGCCCATAAAATACAGGGAAGCTGTCAGCTGATCTTACGTGCTCCTTGGATTTCTATGTATTTACACAATGGGGTATAGATTATCTTGGTCACTCCCTTTGTCCTAAACGTTTGTGAGCTAGTCAGGGACCTGAGAACATCTCAAAGTGAAAAGTGACACTAGCAACTCAGGAGAAATGTTTAAGACAGAGGCCACAGAAAAGTTGTCTGTTGGACTCAGAAAATGTTCTATATTATATGTTCTAAGTAATACAGAGATACCATTCCATGATTTCTACAATATTTTTTAAAAGCAGACAAATGTGGATCACTGCTGTAAGTGAAAATGGTATTCACAGTGTAAGTAACAAGTCGGATTTTTCCTCTTTCCATATAAAAGTTTTGTATTTGCTCACTCTCCCAACTTGATTCCCTTTGTGTAAAAATAATCCAATATGTTTTGTTGTTTGTATGTGCAAAAATAATTTATCAAGACTGATAAACTGAGAAGCATTCAATGATTCCAAAAGAAAATCTTTGTTCCAAACGCTGTGCAGTGTGGCAAGATGTCAACTGATGTCCATTTCTCCATGTGAACTTTGACTCTGATGACTAGCTCCTGCAGATCCCAGAACTAACCATGACACAAATATTTAATGTTGTCTTTAGAGATAAGCTCATAAATACACTACATTGCCACCTAATCAATCTTTTTTGTGTGTTTATAAATGATAAGAAATAATTGTTCTTTCTGTTGAAAACATCTCAAAGACAATTCATAAAATTTTCTTCCTGACCATGCAGCTACATTTATCTGAATTTGAAATAGCAGATGCAAAGTGAGAAAAAACATAAAGGTAAACTTTTCTTATATCTGTCATAAGAACACTGAAAATAGGAAAGCAATTCACAGAATCACAGAAACACTAGGT
>NW_010560951.1:49646-56427 GCF_000687285.1 Phaethon lepturus | reverse complement strand
GGGGAGTGGAGGTGCTGGGCCACGAGGGCAGCGAGGACGTGGGTTAGCACGCAATGACGGAGGACAGGGCTCTTTCCTTGGCTCTTCCTAGGGGAGGAGAGGGTTTTCGATGGCACCGCGCTGGAGACGTTGCGCTGCCTTTGTGCCAAGCCGTTTCTCCAGCATTTAGCCTCAAACAAGGAAAGCGGAAAAAAGTATAAGAAAAAGTGTGGAGAAATGCTGAGGACAGAATAGAGGCTGCAGCTTTAGAGGGAAAAGAAAAGCAGGTAAAAGCCACCGCTTTCTCCTCCTTCCAAAGGAGAAAATGATATGAAAACTGCCCATTAATTATATCTTCTACTTCTACTTATTAGGCATTCATGATCTAATCATGACTGTGGCTAACTTATAAAAAAAATCTGATTATTTTCTGTTGGGGCATGCAATGCCCTGTATATATTAAAAAGGTAAGCAATGATATATATTTATGGGTACTGATGTAATAGCTATTAGATTTATAATGCAGAGAAGAAACATAATTTTATTAGAAAGAGCAATAGTTCACAATCCTATTATTGTTTATTGCTGACGTCAGGGCTGAACTATAATAAGAATCATGTAACAACTGGAAATAATAATAAAAATGCCGTTTAGGTTTGCAAGAAAGTGGATCCTCTAAAACAAAAATAGGGATCATAAACCCCAGCCCTGCGCTGGCTGGGAATACCTGGCAGCAGCCGTTTAGGTTGCGGCAGCAGACGGGACGCAGGTCAAGTTTTTGCCGCGCGGGGCATCCCCGTGGGTGTCCCATGCAGCGTGGCCCCGCGGGGCCGAACTGCTGTGTCCTGCCCGGGGATGGAGGGACGCCCGGGGCAGCGACATCCCCAGACCGGCCTCTCACCGTGAGCGGCACACAGGCACGAAACCATCCCTTGGCCTCCTTTCCAGTAACCTTGATGGTTTAAGTTTATGGAAACTCGCATCCTAAGCCTCGTTAAAGTACTCGAACTACTACTATGCGCTTTTTATGGCCTTTGTTTTATACGAATATATACACATATACTTAGGCTCTCAATCTTTCATTATAGTTGGCCAAAAAATCTGTTTCTAAGCTGTAGCTGGAAAACTGTCAACCTTGCTGGTCTCTACTTTTCTATATTACTTTTTTTCCCACCTTTCTAGCAGGTTTTTTTCCCTTTAGAGCAGTGTTTGCTGACCTTCAGACTCGAGAATTAACTCATTCTCCCAACACCTGTGAATTATTAATGAGGGTGTTTCAGAAAGTTCCTTAGCCACTGCCTTTAAAACTCCTGGGTGCAAATTAATAGAGCTGGTTTTGGGAAAGCTTAATTTTAGCAGGTGCTGCCTCAGATTTTCCTTTGTTGCAGAGATAAACGCTCTGCTCCCACAGAAATGTCAGTCGGGATAGATACACCCTCCAGCTTCATTGCAAATCGAGAACAAAAGTGTCTAGTCAACACTTCTGATCTTTCTTTGTTAATCCCCGCAATGCTGTGAGCTGTCTCTAGCAATGGTCTCACAACTGTTCAGGGTTTTTCTTGCTCCTTTTAGAGTTTCCTGGGATCTTTCATTACCCACCATTCTGCTGGCCACTGATTCTGCACTGATTTCTCTTAGCTTTCTCTGTGTGTGTATAGGGGATGGAAAGGAAAGGAGGGTACAACAATACAATTTTTTTAGCACCTTTGAACATTTCCCAATTTTCATTAAATTCCTTAAGGCCAGTTGACTCAGTCATTGCAAGGATTGCATTAAGCTTTACATAGCCAGTCTTTTCCTTTTAGAACATGGAATAGTCTAAACGGTAATAATAATAGTCTAATAGTCTTTGCCACTTTCCGTGGCAAGGAAAGAGGCTGCGGGGCTGTGCGGCTGGGATGGCATCAGTCCCTACTGAGAAGGAGGTGGAGTGGGTGCCAGGAATACATAGCGAGGGAAGACAACGCTCCCAAGCACACGACCCTGCTCCCAGGTGGGATCCAGGTCAAAGAGTACATCTCACGCTCAAGATGTCCCCTGTGGACACACGCTGGATGGATAACCCTGGCTCTCCAGCAGCCCTTGTCTCCTACACCGGTCCTCCCTGTGCTCCTCTATCCTGATGCTCACTAGCCCTCCTCTGCCCAAGCCCTTTCCCCCTTCTCAGACCTAGCTGGTACCTGCTGCTCCCCTGCCCTGCAAATTCCCTACCCCAAATCCCAAATCCCCTGCCATCAGCCACCATCAGCCCTGAGCTTTCTCTGGATGGTTAAAAACCTGGCCTGGCCACAAGTCTATGCAAAGAGACAGCCACCAACTTCACTTTAAAACATTGATGGGCCCAGCCGTAGGTCAGATAAGGAGGAGGTAAGATAAGCAGTAACGCAGTGAGCAAGCACCACAAACTTAGAAATCGTGATTTGTGACCAGAAACGGGCACTAAAAATTTCAACAGACGTGCCTTAATATGAAGGTGTTTGTTAGAAAGGAAGAAAGGTTTGCAAATGTTGGCATAGGTGAGATCACACGCTGAACCAGAGCAGGAAGAGAGTCTTTAGTTCCTCGACTCCAATAAATTGTCTACGTTAAACTAACACAGATCGCTAAGATAGGTATTCTTATAAATTAGTGGAATTTCAGATTTCCACAGAACAAGCTGATATTGTGTCCTGTAATGGTACAAATATTCTTATGGGACATGATATCACACTTAAAACTCTAAATTTTTAAAGGTGTTTCAGTTACTTTATAGCAGCAGAGTGTCTTCGGAATGAACTAGATTTGCTATTCCATCTGAAGAACAAAGAGAAAAATTTATGGAAGATCAAACAAATAAAAATACATTGAGAAAGACAGTAAGTGATGTCAATGCACTAAGAAATTAAAAACTTTGCAGTAGTGTCTGAGCTTTTTTGTTGGTACCCAGGTATTATAAATAATAAACTAAACCGAAATTGTACATATTATAAAGCTGCATTTTTCTGTAGGGGTTCTGGTGACATGTACAAACCACGTGAGCTTTACTCCCCGGCTTATCTATGTCACTAATCCCCCTCTATAAAACTAGAGAAGGGAGGCGCAGCGGGAAGGGGTGCAACTCGCGCAAAGCCGATTCCATCTTTTGCCTACATTTGTTTCCAAATTACTTGACAAGCCTTGCCCATGGCTTTCCAGGCATCTGCCTTGGGATGAATGAATTTCTGCAGCAAAGAAATTAATCTTGTGAAAAATGTTTGGTTTGGGTCATTGGAACTATTTGGGAAATATTTGGCTGAAAAATAGAGGGGAAAGTCAACTCAAGTGGAAAATCCAAGGTGAAGTTTATTTGTGACTGATGAAGAATGATAATCTATATTTTGTCTGTGTGTGTTTTTTTTTTCTTAAGACTATTTGTAATCAGCTCAGTTCAGTCTCAAATGATGCTTTCTTTTTCCAAGTGCTTCCACCAGGCAGAAAAATATGAGTTCATCATGAAGATTTAATGTGATGCAATCTGTATACTTTTAAATATAACTTTCAGATTAGCCTCTGACTGAGAAATTACTGTGAAATTATTTTTGTCGGGTTTATCTGAAACAGCTCCAGACACAGGCAGGTCTCGGCTTCCCCGGGTTATCTCAGGGAAGGCTGGGTCTGCACCGGTTGCCATCACTCTCTCACCTGGCCCAAGCACTCGCTGGCCATGGGATGCTCAAACGGTGACTCCAAAAGGCATCCCCCAGACCCGTGCCTTGTGTTACAAGACATCTCCTGAGGTTTTGATCTGGGGAAATGGAAGCTGAGGAGGCTTACCGCCCCACCGCGCACCTTGCGGGACGGCGTTTTAACTTTTCTGTCAAAACAGATGGGAGTTTTGTTCACAGGGAATCTTTGGGGATGCCAAACCCAGCGGTCCTACTCCCGCAGGACAGTGATCCGACCAGGATGACCGCAGGAATCTCACCCCCTCTCCCCCGCGACTCCCAATACCTTCATCCCAGAAAGATGAAATGGCCAATCTCACTCCCGGCTCTTGTTGGCCTCTTAGAAAATCCCGGGCTTAATCAGGAGGCTTGTTTATGGTACAGCTCCTTGTCTCCCAAGTACTACAGATGCCACTTCGTTGCACCTAAACTGCTTACGAGACAGCACTCTTATCTAATAAGACATAGCACAGCCATACATATTTATTTATATTTGAACTCTTGCCCTCTGTACTATACTGCAGGTCATGCATCTGCTCCAACACCACCTTATTAATTTTCTGCTACTCTTCTCCATGGTGGCAACAGTGTTTTGAAGCCTGAAAGGAATATTTTCCTTTTTTTCCCGCTTTGATCTATCTCTTTAACTCTTTAGCTGCTGAAAGGAGGTGAGTCTGGGCTTCCCGAGCGTGGTATTGCAGCGCTCCTTGTTGGGAATCGGGACACAGCAAGGCTCTCCAGACAGTGTCACTTCTCCGGCTGTGTAATACATTACTGTTCTGTTTTGTACCTTGCTAATTAGAAAGCAGGAAAGAAAAAAATATATTTATATATAAAAGAGTTCCCATCTGACAGACTCAAATTACAAAAGTATTCTGATATAAATTATTTAATCAGTGGGGGGAAAAAAGAAAGTCACAGTACTAACTATCATTTCTAGACAGAGTATTAACAATCGTTTCTTTCATTGGCTTCTGGTGTCTTATTTTGTGCACCCATCACCAATAAGAAGCTATTGCATGATGCTTACCATAAAATACGACTTTCATCTCTTTGTCTTAGCATTCACTTGCTTCATTTACCTTCCTAATGTATAAAAAGTTTTTAATTTGCCTCTCTCCCTTCCTCTTCTGTCACTAGCACTCTTGAAAACTTCTGGAAGAAGAAAGTAAAGACTTTAATTCATATATGGGACCCCATTCTGCCAGCCAGATCTGCCAGTCTTTGAAATACACTCCATGAACAAGGCATCGTTTGAAGGTGTGATCGCAGTTTTATGGCTAGGTTACAAGCTGGTGATAGGAAACCATCCCGACGAACGTGCTGATCTCCAAATCCATGCCTCCTTTGATGTCCTGCAATGACGGTTGTTCACCGGGAGGCCAAAGGCTTGCTTGGAGCAGCCGTCCCCAGCAGCAGAGGGAAGCGCACTCAGGGCCCTCAGGGCCTGAGCTTTGCCCAAGGGCAGAGGTGCCCATGCCGGGGGCTTGGCTGCCACCTCTGCACAGAGAGCAGCTAGCCAGGATCAGCCTTGGTGTGCCCAGGCTGTGTCTGCCTTCAGAGCAGGTCTCCAGAGACCAGGCCCTACATGTCTAACCTGCTTCAGCAGGTGGCTGGAGCCAGGCTCTCGCCCCAGTGTCCTCCTCAAGACGGGCCCACGTCCTCAGCGCACGGGCGGCAGCTTGCAATGCCAGGTCGTTTCTCCCGCCGCCCTCTGAAAGTCAAGCCCAGAAGTTTAACAAGCCCCATCCTAAAGAGGCCTCGCACGGCCTCTTTAGAGAGGAACCAAGAAATAACTTGGCATAGCCATGATGCCGAACCGACCCGAAGGGTGGAAAGCGCACCTTTAAACTACTAAAAGACCTAACCTCTTCCCAAAGGACAGGAGGTATCCAAGGATGTTGCACAAGAGCCCACTCGTGCAAACGTGCTGCTGCGAGGCCAACAAAGCGGTGCTGCACGGAAGCAAGGAGCAAGTCCCCGCAACCACCTATGGGCTGGCGGCAGACCCCAGAGCAAAGTTTGTCATCTAAGAGCCTGGGACCGTGAGCAAAACATTTTTTAAAAGACCAGGAAGGGTAATATGCGCCAAAGCCTGCATTCGTGCACAAACCGTGCCAAATCCGAAGGCTGCTCCCGGAGGCATAAGCCCGGGGCCCCCCTTGAGTCAGTGCCTGTGTCTGATAAGAGTACAAATATATTGTTTTCTGGTCCCTGTGGTGAGTGAATACCTTTTGATTGCCTGCTGAGATTACATATAATAAAAACCAGAGAGAGTAAACTGCTTTTCCTTTCACAGTTATGTCACTACTATATATGTGTGTGTGTGTATATATATATATATGCATTGCAGGTTTAAAATCCATATCCCGTTGTTGGATAAGCAGCTGGAGCTATTGAGATTTTTATGGAAATGTTCCTCTTTTCTTCCTGCGAGCTGTGAGCAAAGGGGGGACAGAGCGTTATACGGAAAAAATAAGAATAAAAAAGAAATAAGGCACGACGCGGCTGCAGCACGCGCTGGGCAGCCCGATATATATATATGCATTGCAGGTTTAAAATCCATATCCCGTTGTTGGATAAGCAGCTGGAGCTATTGAGATTTTTATGGAAATGTTCCTCTTTTCTTCCTGCGAGCTGTGAGCAAAGGGGGGACAGAGCGTTATACGGAAAAAATAAGAATAAAAAAGAAATAAGGCACGACGTGGCTGCAGCACGCGCTGGGCAGCCCGACGGCGCAGGCGTGTGAAGGCTGCGACGTGGCAGGTGGGGCGATGGCGGGTGCCCGCTGGCCCGGGGGGTACAGCCCAAGCAAGGCCACCGGTGCGGCCAGCAGAAACGCCTGCAGGTGCTTCACGCTGGCAGCCTCCTCCTCCGCTCTCGTTCCCTCCTCCTCACCACCACCAGACGCTGGAAGTGCGCAATAAAGCTCATTCTTCTGACATGACACGTTAAGATCTTGAAAGTTTATGCCACAGCAACGTAGAACGAATACCTCTTGGCACAACAGAGGTTGTCAAGAAGGCGCTGCCTGATGTTAAGGGGGAGGGAGGTTCCCGCTCGCGTTACCTATCGCGCCGTACGAAGGCAACTGGCAGGTGCCGGGCAACCCGACCCCC